>NC_051232.1:2009390-2026890 GCF_015220715.1 Pygocentrus nattereri | reverse complement strand
GATTTCATTGATTGTTCTCTCTCTTTCACAGGGGGAACACGCACTCTGTGATCGTACACACGCGTAAGTTGGAGTCTCCAGACCCTCTGAAGAAGCGCCGCATTCACCGTTGTGATTTTGGAGGCTGTAATAAAGTGTACACCAAGAGTTCACACCTCAAGGCCCACAGACGCACACACACAGGTACACACCAGCACTCAGACAAGCACCCAAAGACCTACATATACATACACTAATAGTCAGAGAGCAGCCTGAATTTATTTAACTTTACAGTCAAAACAGCCATTATATGCATGTATTTCTGAGAGGACTAGACAGAAGATACTCCACCTTCATGAGGAAGACGAAAGTCAAAGGAAAACAGCAAATGAAAAAAATTAAATTGGAGTTCAAACAATGATTTAAAGCTACAGAGAAAACGAGACTCCTACACTGAAAAAAGACGCTTCTTCAAGTTCAACAATTCTTTACATGATTGACCCCCAAATGGCCAGGGACCACTGCCAGGCCCAAAGTTTTAATACACACTTCTACAACCTAAGAAAAGCTCAGCTGGTTTGCACTGAAGTCTCTGTAGTTACTAAATAATCCTTTGCATGTAATAAGCCTGGGATTTTAAGGGTTAAAGGGTTCTTTCTATCATAAAATGCTTCTATTAATACAGAAGAACTTTTTTGGGTGCTATAAAGAACCCTTGCATGATGCAAAGAACCCTTTAATCATGCAAAGGGTTCTTTGAGTGCTCATAGTTCTATATAGAATCATGCTCTTTACTAAATAACCCTTGAAGAGTTTGTGTAACAACCACCTGCAACACCTGGGAGACCACCAAAACTGTCCCCATCAGATAAATTGAGGCTTTCATCTTTGAGAGAAAATTGAGCTCCACTCTTGCTTCAGATCTGAAAACATCCACGGGTGTCCACTGTGAGAAGACCACTCCACCCTGTGAGTCTGTGTTTCAAGAAGCTCTTACTGAGTAAAGGAATTAGACAAAAAAGAGTCGAGACCTCAGCATCACTGAATGTTTCGGATCAGAAGAAGCAGAAAGTTTTCTTCTAAGGAAACAAACTTCTTAGACTGAACTTTGAGAGAAATATCCCTGCAGATTTCATTGAAAACTGATTGGAGTCTCCTGAAAAGAGTAGAAGCTGCAGTGAAGACAAAGAGTGGATATGGTAAATATTGAGAAATTAGATCATGTATTTAGTAGTTGTGGGTGGCCTCTACACAGCTCTGCACTGTTTTGCTACTGTAAACATGCATCTCTCATTTGCTTCCTCTGTGTTTATGTGTTTTTAGGAGAGAAGCCATACAGGTGTATGTGGGAGGGCTGCACTTGGAAGTTTGCGCGCTCCGACGAGCTGACACGTCACTTCCGGAAGCACACGGGCGTGAAACCGTTCCAGTGTCCGGACTGCGAGCGCAGTTTTTCACGCTCAGATCACCTCGCGCTGCACAAGAAGCGCCACCTTTTGGTCTGACATGGAAAGGCATCAAAGTTACTAGTAGGGTGGGAAAGGGCACCTTTTAAGATGTAGCTGTCACAGGACAGCAGTCGGACCGCACTGTCTGCAGCATGCAGGTGGAAGAGATGGAGATAAAAGGACCAAAGTGGGAGCCTGAGAGCCACCTTATGGAACTGTTTATATTTCTTTCTCTCTTCCGTTTCATTGTCTCTCACTCTCTGTGCACACATGCTCACACATACAGACACACAGCACACACACACACACAAGGCTTGGCGTCAGGTGGGCATTTTTTGGGGCGATGCCCCACCAAACATTCATCATGGCCTATTAAACCCATTATCTTCTACAGCATGGGTGACTAAAATTTGTGTGCACCGAATATAAAGGGTTGCATCAATTAACGTAGTCATTACTTGTATTGGCTACATATTAGGCTTTTTTTGTGCCATGTGCAGTGGTGGTGTTATGATTGGACCTAGCGGTCATAGGCCCACCCACATTTGTTATTGGCCCCCCCAAAACGATTGCTCAAATCTTATTAATACATGAATCAAAACCACAACTACAAAAGAACTTGCTAAGGAACAGAAAAATTCTTTTCAACTTCAGAACAGGACAAAAGCTTATCTTAAGACCACTACTACTGCGTAAGGACTGGAGGGGCACGACTTATTCAAAGATAACTGTTATAAAAAGTGACCAAGCAGACCTTAGAACATTCCATTACCCTGAACACGGCACACTGGGTCTAAAGGCATAAATGCCAGACTAATAGATCAAAATCATAAGCAGATTAAAGTGAGACATTGTTGTTGACATCATCAGTGTGTGGACTTCACAGGGCTTTGGGTGTCATTTGAAACTGGGCTTTAGTCCTGGCGCCGGGCCTAACACACACCCTTAAACTCTCCCACTCCCTCTTCCGCCCTCTGCTGGCCAAAGGGTGTAGTGCACGCTACAAAACCTCCTACATGCACACACACGCCCAGGGTCAATCCTGAATAATGTGAATTTCTCTGTTTTGTTTTTTTTTAGTTTGTTTTTTTTTTCTAAATATTAGTCAAGAAAACCATGTAAGTTTGTCATTTTGTAACCGTCGTGTGTATTATGTATCCAGCATCATCAGGATTAGATTTAATCAGTGTCTTTTATGCTTACAACTATTAATTTTGTAGATTGTTTGGGTTACTAAAACATATTTTAAGCGGCAAGTCTAAAGCATCAGACCGGTTCCTTTATTAGTTTAAGAATGGGTTTGGTTTAAGTTCATATCTGCAGTGCTTTGAGCCTCAATACCAGACGCTCATGTTGTTCCATTGAGGCTTGTCCGTGATTTTTGATCTGAGTAATATGTAAGTACTGTGTACTGTACCGTATCTATGCAACTCTTATTGCACATCAGTCGCAGTTTCATGCAAATCCAGGTGCGGATAGAGTGACAGTTGGGTGTCATGTGGACTTAAAGGAATACTCCAGATGTTTAGACCTAAAGTCTGTCTGCTACCTCTGTAGAACATGGTCGATTACCACTGGCAATGATTTGGATACCAAACTCAAAAGAACAGAAAAGAACCAAAAAATGACTCTCCAACCACGCCCATTACACAGGTCAATGGGCAGCGGCTGTTGGGTTCTCCTATAAGCTTATTTTGATCCATCACAATGAACAACTCATGGATATTAGGTTGAAATATGATGGAGTATTCCTCTAAAATAGTGGTCCCAGGATGAGGACCACATGTAATGGCCGCTAAGGGCCTAATTTGTTCAAACATCAAGTAGCAATATCCTGCAGATTAGCCTACACAGTTGCTTAAACAGTTAGCTGCTATTATATAGCATATAGACAGGGGGAGAAGTGGCTTTATTTAATTGAGGTTTGTTATAGTGGTAGATTTGAATTGTTGGCAATATTTGAAATCATAATGATGCATGAACGCTGGGTTGTTGAGGGCTGGCATGCCTCCCTTTGATGGAAGCTTTGGGGGGCAGTATGAATTTCTTCAAAGAGCAAGTTTGTATTTACTGCTAAATGTGAACCATTTAAAAGGGGCATTATGGTAAAGGAACAAGTTCGTCTTGGTTATGGGTAATGTAGTTTTTAGTCGTCATTTGCTTAATGAGGAATTTCCATGACGTTTCTGCATATTTAATATGTAAAATGTAAACAAACTCATTCAGAGTAATTTGATGAATGCTCTAGAGGCAGAAGTGTTGGAAACCAGACGTCTACCTCTAAATCACAGAAACCTATCACAGGAAGTGTCTGAGACATTTGTGAACAATAGTTTTGAGATAAACTTTTGGCCTAAAACTTTCTTAACTATTGATACGTGGTGGAGCGGGAAACGCAGGGGGTTCTACGGCAAAATAGTCCTCAAAGAAAAGAGGTCCTCTGGTCATTAAATGGCTATGTGTGTGACCCCTGGTTCCTATCACCACCACTGTAAACATCACAGTCAGAGTCTGTATGTTTGTCTGCAATGGACCATTTCACATCAAACCACTGTGAATGACTTTTTTTACATCTGAAACCACTGAATTACTCAGAAATTGAGAAAAATCAGCGGGATTCCTCATTGAGACACTTTGCAAGGCATTCCGGAAGACATGGACCAGGATGCCGCTTTCTATCTAACCTTTGAAAAATCACAGTGATATGACTGTTGTGTAGAGAGTGAACTGAAACGTGGAAATGTGCACTTTAACCTGATTTGATGGACACATATCCATTAGGATGTCGAATGCTTAAACCAGGGAGGTCAAGCCAGGCTCCCGGAGGGTCAGAGTCCAGCAGTGTTCAATGATATCACTGCTAAAAAAGACCTGATTCAACCAATCTCTTCAAGAGGGTCGGATTTAGTAGTGTCCTAGGAGTAGTGAGGCCCTCAAGGACCCAGGTTGGGCCCCCCCAAGTTTAAAGGAATACTTTAGCATTTTTCAATCTAATCTCTGTCTGCTGCATCTGTAGTGTACAGTGTGTTACCACAGACAGTAACTTTGACGCATGTTCCTGTGTTTAGAAAAGAACACAAAACCCAGTTACTCGAAACTCATTAATAACAGAAGCCAATGGGCAGTTGCTAAATTCTGCGAATAAGCATGTGAAATATGTGACAATTGAAAACAAAATGTCAAAGTTCAGCTGTAATAGTACAGGAGATGGCGTATACTAGATAGTAGATATAATAGATAGTCGAGACGTCTTACTAAAGCTGTTCTTTAGACGTTTTATCCCATTTTCAAAGACTAGAGCAACAAAGGTGAGAAGAAGTCCCGGTGACTTTCCATAAGCTTGTGCAGTATTTACATTAATCAGACAGAGCCTGTGGAAAGTCACACCCATATGAATAGTATCTGAAAGAATTCACAGCTTAATTTAAGTATTCATGATTTTTGATATGCTAATTACATGTTTAGCATAAATGTTTACCACTGGAATTTAGCAGCTGCCCACTGGCCTCTATTATAAGTGACTTTAGATTCATATTTTTATTCATGTTTGGTGCTACAAGGAAACATGTAGAGGTTGCTGTCTGTAGTAATGATGGAATAAACACAGCCGTGTGCAAAAGTTTGGGCACCCCGGTCAAATTTTATGTTTTGCTGTAAAAGTGATTGTAAGGCACTATTATAACATATTGAGGGGGGAAAATTAACCATAGAATGCCTTGATAAAGCACACTTGTGCTATTGTACAATAAAAGTTTCAGGAAAAATGTTGTTTTTAAAGTTTTTTAACTCACTGTCACTTAGAACATCGGTTGAAATAGGTTGAATCGTGCTGGAGTGTCCTAGTCAAGCTTTGGTGGCTGAATAAATGTCAACAACTCATCACAGTACACAGGAAGTTTGTAATGGATTAGTGCTGGTGCCTCTTGGTCCTTTTCATATCTTCTGCTTATCACTGTTGTAGTTCTGTGCTCAGGCGAAGGATGTCATTGATATCAATGTTGTACTGAAGTACCTCAAAAGTGCTTTATGTGCTGGGGAAGATGGAGAAATAGAGAGAAGCTCAGGAAAGCATAACTGGACAGAGGAATGAGAGCGACAGAAAAGAAGAATGAAAGCCAGAAAGGATTTAAAGCATCTCTATTTTTGGTTCTGTGTAGCTGTATAAGAACATTACACAAACCTTCCCAGAGAAAAAAACTACAGGGCAAATTTTTTTTTACAGAATGATACAATTAAAAGGGAAAATGAACATATTTTTATTAGGCACCATGATCTTGATATAATTTTTATTTTTTAATCTCTGCAAATATTATGCATTTCTATGAAGATGTGAATCTATATCTTGAGTTCTGTCTCTTTGAATTATATTTTCACTGTAAGGGAATCGTGTATTACGTCATTGTATTAAACTGTGAAATAAGATATATACTGTACAGACTAATATTGTATTATTATATATAAAACTTATCTTTAAATAAATGTTTATCTGTGCATTTTTTGTATACAAGTGATTTTGTGATTTTTTTTTTAATACATGCTTCTTTTATTTTAGAGATAAATGAGGCGATTACATGCAGATTACAAGTTATGACATTATTAGCTTTCAAAGACGTTATGCTAAAAATATTCAGTGAATGCTTTAAAATGCTCACTCAGGAAACACATAATAACCTGAGAACATGAGGTTGAGCTTTTCCATGCTTGCGGATGTACTAGGCCATTTTGAAGGAATAGTTCTTCAGACTTCAGACTTTTTTGACTCGTTTTTTTCAAAATGTTGACTTAGTATCTCACAGAAGACATTTTCTCATATTTTCATTATTTATTATTTATTATTTTCTTATGTGTATAACTTAGGGTAACGGTGGGGAGCGATGAGGAGGCGGGTGCACATGCGGAGAAAAGCGAGATTTAATCAGGGCAAATCCAGGACTGTGGTCATAACAGTCCAGGTTCAACAAGCCAACACGGAGAAATGGATGGGCAGACATAACAAAATAAACACGGACTGAAACACACAACACAGGTGGGAATAACAAAACACTTCCAACAGCACAAACAATATATCCAAAGACCAGCAAACACGGGGCTTAAATACAAACAGGGATAATGACAGAAAACAGGATACAGGTGGAAAACACAGGTGGCAACAATCAGGGGTGGAGTCAGAAAACAAGGGGCCAGGACCAGGAGGTTAACACAAGCACATGTAGGACTGGAAGGTAAACAGACACACATGGAAGACTAGGATGGGCCAATCGTGACACTTAGTATCTCAAAATAATGACTTATTTTCTCATTGGCATTAAAAAAACAATGATTTATTTAATCTAACATTGACCTGGATTCACATCACATTTTCTCCCTCAGGGTCGTGGGGGGCTGCCCCTGCCTTCCCCTGATGGGATAGGCTCCGGCAGCCCCCCCCCATGACCCTGATCTGGATTCATTATTTTCAAATATGACTTACTTTCTTGAAAATGCTAAGTCAGCTTTTTTAGATAAGGAGTAGATCCAGCTGCCTGAAGAAATCCGGAGTAATGTATATGGAGAGTATAATGGTGGGCTATTCAGACAGACCCCTTTCCTTCTGATTCCGGAATACTGAGGAAAATTTTAAACAGCGATTCTCCAGCATTTTCTGCGTGAGTGACTTACATTGCCATCTTGCCCAAATCTGACAAATTCAAAAGGAGTTAGACACAACTTCAGATTTGGATGGTCCCAGTTTTTCTTGCGCTGGATAAACAGGAAAATTGAATATTTAAATCCATAAATATTTCCAAACCGTTCACTATCCAGTTTTTACAATCCATATGTAGAGACTAAGCTGGAAATGCAGACCTTGTGATGTCATTATTTAGCCTGTAGCACTTTAGCGCCAGGCTGAGTTCAGCTGAGGCCCACAGCTCATTAATGTGTGTAAGGATTTTAAAATGGAAGAGATGAAGCTCCTGAAAATGAATTTCGCCTCTTCTCGGTATATAAAACTGTCGCGTGGATCTCAGGAGGAAAGAAAAGCCAGTGGGGGCTGAAAATGAGCCTTTTCATTGCTCTTAGTTGCGTCATGAGCGACATTGCACGGGTTAATCAGCGCTCTCTGTTCTCACTCGCGTCCCTGCGCCGCTTTAAGCTGCTGTTTGCAGGCAGTAAAGGGGGTTAAAAAGCGGGCTCGTCCGGGATTTGAACCCGGGACCTCTCGCACCCTAAGCGAGAATCATACCCCTAGACCAACGAGCCGGACAGAGGGCGCTGCAGACAACAGCCGCCACGACACTCGCTGGGGTCATTCGCGGTGTGACTGTATATACTGTAAACTCTCAGCCCCTCCGGTCAGCGCTCAGAGACACCAGCACAGCGGAGCCTACAGCCCCCTACAGCCCCCTAGAGCCCCCTACAGCCACACTGACACACGGCGACTAAAGAGCGCAAACACAGCGTAAATGAGCTACAGCGGCGTTTTATCTGCGTTCTTTCCTCTTCATTCATTTGCTGGCTGACTGACTGACTGACTGACTGACTGAATGAATGAATGAATGAATGAATGAATAACTGGCTGAATAACTGGCTGACTGACTGAGTGACTGAATGACTGACTGAATAACTGGCTGGCTGGCTGGCTGGCTGGCTGGCTGGCTGACTGACTGACTGACTGACTGACTGACTGACTGACTGACTGAATGAATGAATGAATGAATGAATGAATAACTGGCTGACTGACTGAGTGACTGAATGACTGACTGAATAACTGGCTGGCTGGCTGGCTGGCTGACTGACTGACTGACTGACTGACTGACTGACTGACTGAATGACTGACTGAATGGCTGACTGAATAACTGGCTGACTGACTGACTGACTGACTGACTAACTGAGTGACTGAATGACTGACTCGCTGACTGAATAACTGACTGGCTGACTGACTGACTGACTGAATGGCTGACTGAATAACTGGCTGACTGACTGACTGACTGACTGACTGACTAACTGAGTGACTGAATGACTGACTCGCTGACTGAATAACTGGCTGACTGACTGACTGACTGACTGACTAACTGAGTGACTGACTGACTCGCTGACTGAATAACTGACTGACTGACTGACTGACTGACTGACTGACTGAATGAATGAATGACAGAATGACTGACTGACTGACTGAATGAACGAATGAATGAATGAATGAATGAATGAATGAATGAATAACTGGCTGACTAACTGAGTGACTGAATGACTGACTGAATAACTGGCTGGCTGGCTGGCTGACTGACTGACTGACTGACTGACTGACTGACTGACTGAATGACTGACTGACTGACTGACTGACTGACTAACTGAGTGACTGAATGACTGACTCGCTGACTGAATAACTGGCTGACTGACTGACTGACTGACTGACTAACTGAGTGACTGACTGACTCGCTGACTGAATAACTGACTGACTGACTGACTGACTGACTGAATGAATGAATGACAGAATGACTGACTGACTGACTGAATGAACGAATGAATGAATGAATGAATGAATGAATGAATGAATGAATAACTGGCTGACTAACTGAGTGACTGAATGACTGACTGAATAACTGGCTGGCTGGCTGGCTGACTGACTGACTGACTGACTGACTGACTGAATGACTGACTGAATGGCTGACTGAATAACTGACTGGCTGACTGACTGACTGAATGACTGACTGAATGGCTGACTGAATAACTGGCTGACTGACTGACTGACTGACTAACTGAGTGACTGACTGACTCGCTGACTGAATAACTGACTGACTGACTGACTGACTGACTGACTGAATGAATGAATGACAGAATGACTGACTGACTGACTGAATGAACGAATGAATGAATGAATGAATGAATGAATGAATGAATGAATGAATAACTGGCTGACTAACTGAGTGACTGAATGACTGACTGAATAACTGGCTGGCTGGCTGGCTGACTGACTGACTGACTGACTGACTGACTGACTGAATGACTGACTGAATGGCTGACTGAATAACTGACTGGCTGACTGACTGACTGAATGACTGACTGAATGGCTGACTGAATAACTGGCTGACTGACTGACTGACTGACTAACTGAGTGACTGACTGACTGACTCGCTGACTGAATAACTGGCTGACTGACTGACTGACTGACTGACTAACTGAGTGACTGACTGACTGACTCGCTGACTGAATAACTGACTGACTGACTGAATGAATGAATGAATGAATGAATGACTGAATGACTGACTGACTGAATGACTGAATGACTGACTGACTGAATGAATGAATAACTGACTGGCTGACTGACTGACTGACTGACTGACTGAATGAATGAATGAATGAATGAATGAATGAATGACTGATGCATTATTGACCTTTATTTGCGTTGATTGCGTATAGATGCGTATATTTTATAAATAAATAGATGCGTGAAACTTTTAGGCATCTAAGCAATTTTTTAAATAACTTACCTCAGCAGTGAGTTTATCACCATATACATTAGAATAAAGTCGTATTCATAATTCAGATAAACAGAAAAACAATAAAAAGTAACAAGAATTTCTCGGGTCCATATTTTTCCTGGACACCTTCACAGCCGCCACAGAGACTCGTTAATATCATCAATTACATCATGAGCTCAATTTACTGAGCACTGATTGGTCAAACCAGGAGCTGCTGTTTAACTACATATAATACTGGGCTTCCTCGATTATTAATTATTATTATTAATTAATATTCTATACATTTTATTTATTCTAATATTAACACTTTTCTCAGCAAATAAACACAAACTACACAAATAAACAGATGCTGAAAATGTGTCTTGGGTGCCTGAGACCTTTCATACAGTACTGTATATATACATACACACATATATATATACTACATATATATACTACACAACAGAACAAGTGCCAGTCCAGGAGGCTCTCAAATGAAATACGATTAATAAATGCACATTAACCTCACAGTAGTGAGGTTCTTCATTATATTAAACACGTGCAGAACAATATTGTTACACATTCATGCACGCAGTGAAATGTAAATGCTGTTGGTTCCCGTCGTTCACAGGCGGGTTAGGAACCTCTGCGTAACGTGAAACAGGTCAGGAGTCCGCGGCGCTGCAGTCCCGCCGGGGCGGAATCACGCATTCGCTTTATTATGGGAGCGCCCCAAGTTGGCGTGACGTCACGGTCCGCAGCACGTGGTCCGGTGCCGACGTGGCGCGCGCCTGGGCGGAAAGAGCGACGGCGCCGCGAGAGCCACCGGTAAGAGGAGCGCTGGCCTCTACAAGCTTGTTTGTTTGTGTTTGTTTGTGTTTGTTTGTGTTTATTTGTGTGTGTTTTGGCCGATTTGAGCTGCAGAGCGCGC
Source organism: Pygocentrus nattereri (assembly GCF_015220715.1). Taxonomy (NCBI): domain Eukaryota; kingdom Metazoa; phylum Chordata; class Actinopteri; order Characiformes; family Serrasalmidae; genus Pygocentrus; species Pygocentrus nattereri. Next base: position 2,016,094 of record NC_051232.1, on the reverse strand, counting down.
GCTGAGTGACGCACAGCCGTGTCCGAGCCGCTGCTGTGAAAAGTGTTCTTATGAAAAAGTGCACGCTCACTGCCTTCGAGGACGAGCCCACGGTGGACATCTGCTGACCAGCTGACAGGCAGAAGATCGACCACCGGCGAAAACACTGAGCTGCTTCTTCAAGCAGAGTGAACTGTGAGCGCCGTCACAGTTTTAAGCTCTTGGAGAAGCTACACGTCGTTTGCCGTCCTCGTTGTAGAGCTGCTCTCTCGTATTTAAGGACATTTTGCAGTTCTGTGACCGTTCCTGCTGCTGCTGTTCTCTCGCCGGGGCCTTTTTACTGCAAATCTTCCGACAAAGTTTGTAAAGATGCGTTGTGTTGACGTAAACCAGCCACTAGATGGTGCTGTAGCCCAACTCGAGAGGCTGCTCTCAGGCAGACGGGTGGCGTGATGGACAGAGCTGTGTCACTACATGCAGTCATTCAGTCACCATAAAGCTGTGACTGTGCTGCTGAGCAGGGGAAGTCCACCTGCTTTTCAAAATTTCTGCACAGTTGGGTCATTGAGATGTAAACAGAGTCCTTCAGAGTGGCTTGATGTGTAGAGAAACTTACATACTCAGGTTTCCTCACAGCAGAAACCAGGGGTCACAGCCTCGACTACGCACATATAGCCACTTTATTTACTAATCAGAATGACCAGTGAACCTATACAGTTTCATATGTTATGGTGTTGACACAATTACGTCCAATCAGAAAGCTTCTCTCAAACTGTCATAAACAGAACCTCAAGCTTTCAGCTGCGTAGGCTATTTATAACCATCTTGTGTTTATTTGTTGGAGACTCGAACTCTGAAGACGCCTGGTTCCTATCATTCCCACTGTGAGTTTCTCTAGAAGTGAGTCTTTCCCACCAAACCACTATGAATGACTTGGTGTTCATCTTGACCATTTAATTAGCACACTTTTTAGGGAAATCAGCAGGATTCTCTATTAAAATATTTGATTACATTCTATAGGATTTGAAATCACGAGTATATTTACTAGTTACTAGTCTTATAGATATTAAAGCCATAATAGTATCTTTTTCCTTCATTCACATATCAAAGCCTTACAACTTGTTTTTGTTTTTATTTCTTGTTTATTTTTCACCATTTGGAAGCGCCTCATGTCCTTTTACATTGTGTGGACATTCTCATGGTGAACGAATCATTAGAAATGGTCTAGAATTAGTTAAGTTAATGTCATGTTGTTTTCTCAGTCTTTTAAAAAGTTGCTGTTAGGTCTGGACGATGGGCAGTGTAATCAGATATTGTCAATGATTGGCAGCTAACTTGATGACGATGCTTAAAATGCGATAATTGCCAGGTTGGAAAAGAGAACTGACAGGGAACTGAAAAGGACTCATTTTAATATTAATGTTAATATTAAACAGTTTACCAAATAATATAAAATAATATGTAGTGAAATGTTTTATTCACTTTTGCTGTTAAACGTTTGGTTATTATGGGGCCTTTAGAATCCTACAGTAGAGTAAATTCCCCACTGTCTCTGCTGTGTTATTTACTGTCTGATATGCAGCGTTTTTCATACAGCTGTCCCAGTGGTCAGTTAAAATCTGAAAATGATGATAAAAATATAAACAATCATACATGGTTTTCCAAAGGCATGAATTCCACAATGACTCTTCTATAACGACATTGTATGTAAAACACGTGGGCTTGGCTTTGGAAATCACTCATTTTAGAATGTGTTGCAGGCTAAAGTTTCTTCACCATGAGGCACCATTAGTGCACAAGCTGCTAAGATGTTGCTTGGTGGTTGTATAGTAGCCCAGATGGTTGCTAGGGTGTTGCTAGGCACTTGCTATGGTACTCCTGACAGTTGCTATGGTGTCTCAGATGGCTGCTAGGGTGTTGCTAGATGGTTACTAGGGTGTCCCAGATGGTTGCTAGGGTGTTGCTAGGCAGTTGCTATGGTGTCCCAGGTGGTTACTACTTAGATGTTTTGAGATTGTGGTTACCACAAAAGATTGTGAACGAGAGACCCTCGTTTAAGGGCTGTATCGTTGCATCTTACATTTCAGTACAGCATGTAATAAAACTGGCAAGTGTCAAACTAACTTGCAACATATAGTGACTCACGGTGGGTCAGTGCTTTAGAGAACCTTTGACGCACAAACCACTATACAAATTCAAGTTTTCCTTTTGCTAGGCAGGTGGACAGCAATATAACCGTAAACAAATGGTCAAATCCATATAGAGTTAAAGATAAGGTCATTAGGACGGTGTTTCCCCATGTAGTTGTCTGGTACCCCATGTTGGTCTCTGCTGGTCCCTGCTGGTCTAAGATGGTTTTTACTGATATAGTGATGGTCGGGTGCTGGTCACGCAGTATGGCTATCCCAGCATCCAAAACACAACATGATGGTTTTGCTGGTGACCAGGTATGCCATTCCTTAGCAATTGGTTTCACTGGAACAAGCTCAAAGTAAACCTGCTTTACTGCAGCCTTTCCAAACTAATCTCTTTAAAACTTCCCAGTGCTACTGAATCAACAGCCGTTTGGAGCTGAAAGATTTGGGTCTTGTTTATGAGCTTATTCAACTGATCCGACTCATTGAAAAGAGATGAAATTGCCCATTGCTGGTTGTGCAAATGTGCAGGCTGCTTTCTGCTGCATTTTAGTTTTTAGCAGCCCTGATGTGGCGGTTTTTACGGCAATTTTCCCTTAATCTTAACTTTTATGGACTCATATTAAGCACTCCATCCAGGAGAAGCGTTTAGCTGCTGATTGTTTCGCTTAGCATCCATTTTGGTAGCCTGTTTGAACGCGAGTGCAAAGACACGTCGTAACTGGTTTCACTGAAAGTTAGCATGTTAGCATTGCTACCTCAAAACATGCTAATGATAGAATCCAGTGGGCAGTTGCTGAATCCTGTCAGGTCCCTTTAAGCAAAAGACACTTTTGTAGAGCAGGTTTATGAATTCCTCAGTCAGGTGTTTGCCAGTTAAGCTGCAAATCCGAATAATTTTGTGGTAATTTGCGGTAATTACCAGTGTGGTGATGTCAATGGAATTCACCCTTTATGCCTGATCACGCATGAATATGAGAAAAAAGGCAACGCAACTGCTTTTGTAACTGCGTAGCTCCAGTGTTGGTGCTATGATCGGCGAGCCATTCGGTCCTCTCATTTTTTTAGCATTTTTCAACATTCACTGAAAGAAAATGTGCATCTAACCATTGCAAAATGAGTCAGCTAGCAACAATACCTCATTCTTTACATGCTTTTCTAGTTGGCAGTTGCTTAAATGAGTGACGTGGTGGAGTTTTTTTAGCATAGAGTTAGCAAATTCATAAAGTATGGTTAACTAGCATACATGCTAACAGCATACGGGTGTTAGAGATCAGAGTGATTTACTTGAAATATATATTTTTAATGAATAGCTTACTTTCAGTCTACAATCTGAATAGCAGGGTCGACATTTCAAATGGACCTCATCGGTAAATCGCAACATTTACTGAAGAGGGATAAAAAAGAATGAGAGAACTTTTGATGTCTCCATGGTCATTGGAAGATTCAGTTGATGCAACTTCCAGTTGAACACATGACTTATGGACTGTTCCTTATATTTTATAGGGGGGAATGTGTCCAGGTAACAGGGCAGAATGAAAGTCAGGTGTCATAACCACCTTGTCTTCTTTTCCAAGCACACGGCGACTCATTCACATTATTTTGTTTGTATGTTTACTTGTAGAACACCATGTCACAAGAGGATGCAGTGGGAGACCCTCCGACACGCACAGATCCCACTGTCTTTGAAACGTCTTCAGAGGAACGTGACCCTGTTCCTGCACCCAGAACAGATGATTCTCCTTCTGCTCCTCCACTCTCTTTTGCTACGCCAGAGCCTCGGCCAGCAAATGAGGGTGCAGAAGAGCACCCTCCAGCCACCCAGGCCAAAGAACCTCCTCAGGGCCAGTCGGAGCAAGGCTCTGGGGATCATATGGCTGAATGCAACGAATCAGTGAGCTTGGAGCCGGACGCTGCTGAAGCAGAGGTGGAGGTGCAGTGCAGTGTCACAGTTTCACACATGGTCATGGCAGCTGTGGGTTTAAATTGATAGCTGGCCCAAAATTTAGTCGATCGTAATCAGCCGAGATGTTGCTGAAGTTTGCGTTAAAGTTTTGTACTGCAGCTGTGAGACTAATGTAGCTAACAGACGACCAATTAACCTGTGTGAACTGGATGTGTTAATCATCGAACACCGGCCTCAAACTGTGGCCGTGTCTGAAGTGTAATAAACGCTTGCTGAGCTTCCGTTTGGCTGTTTTTGAAGGCAATGTAGACGAATCCTTCACTACATTTCCCACAATTCTGTGTCAGCAGCAACACAGTCAGGAGGATAGAAAGCTATTACAGGGTAAAAAGCCTGTCTCAAAAATAAACATAGCAGTTTATCATCACAAATTTTATGTTAGGTCGAACATAAAAACATAAAAAAAGAGTTGAATTTTGCAAATATCCAAGGTAATATAAGTGCTTAGGTTGCCTAGCCAATAAAACCAGTGAAATGCTTTTTCAGCATTACAGTGCAAACTGGACGCACCAGATAGCCTCATATAGCACAGTGCTGCTGTAGAGTGCATGCAGTGCACAAACTCGCTATTTTCAAGCTGAAAGTTAAGACAACAAGCCTTTGTAGCACGTCTCGTAGGTGCTTTGCCGTTGGTTTCTGACACACAAACTTAAAAAGGCTTGCTAATGTGGTGTCCCTGACTCTATAACTCACTGTTGTCGATATACATGTAGACACGCTGTATAACAAGGATATGAAAACAAGTATAAATTTGGGGTAAATGGGGTATAAATGTGTAAAAATGTGTAAATTGAATTTTTTCACAAAGTATAATAAGATGATGAATTGGAATTGGAATGTTTGTGTTTGTGTGTCTTGCTTCTCAGATCTCAGAGCCCTCTCCATCTAAAGGCTGGGGTGGATGGGGCTCCTGGGGAAAGTCCCTGCTGACCAGTGCCACGTCCACAGTGGGTGAGTCTCTTCACGGCAAACCTGGGGCTATTGATCCATTACCACAGTAGCCTTACAATGAGTGAATGCCTTGGAAAACATCCTAGTGACAGAATACTGTATATATGTTAAAGCCTGACCGATGTTGAAATGTCATGACCGATTTTAAGAGGCTAAAATTTCGGATAACTGATAATATTGCTCAATATCATTTTATATTCCAGCAGTTTTAGTTAAATAGGGCTTTACTGACTGATATGATTCCCAGTTATTCATTTTCACAGAGCTACCCAGGATGCTTTACACGTTTGGTTTCTGTTTAGCACCTCTTATTTTGTTATTTCTCATTAGTTCCCTTCATAACAAAAAGACAAACAAAAGGTTTTTATTCTCTTGCTTTAAGTCAGGTTTGGATGCCGTTTGGCTGTTTTTGTACGTAAACGCATCCATGACTTTGTTATAACGTTCAACTCTTTGACATTTCGCCACTCTGCTACTAAATGCCCAGGTCAGGGGTTAAGCTCTGTGAGAGAGAAAGCGGGTGTGGCATTGCGGATACGCCAGCCATCTTCATGTGAGGAAGCTGAGGAGGCTGAAGAACATCCAGGTGCTGAGTCCACAGAGCCGGATCAGACTGGTCAGACGGATGGTTCAGTGGCCCAGTCCAGCAGCGCACCAAGAGGAGTGCTGTCCACCATCACCAGTGCCGTACAGAACACTGTTAGTGCGCACCTACATCTCTGTCTTTTTGTTAGAGCATTTTGTTGATACTGCTTACCGGTACCACTACTAATATAGTTTATTAAAGCTACTGGCCACAAGAGGGCGTGCTGTACGGTGACTTACTGCACTTCATGTCCAAAGAGCAATCCTTACTCATGGTAAAATCACTGTAATGTCAAATGGCTTTTTGCTTTTATAATATAGAAACAGCGTAAAATGAAACAATACAAAAAAAATCAAGAACTTCTTGGTTTTAATTAATAATAATAACAATAATAACGAATAATAATGAATTATTCTTCCACCAAGACATGTTCTTCATTTAGAGTAGATTACTGATTACTGATCAAACTCTGACTACTAAGTCATTTTGTCCAAAAAGAGATCCTTTTGCTTTGAAACCTTATCATTTGATGTAGACTGCCAGTCCATTCACAGCATTAATACAGAACTGTGAGGCGGTCATAGGTGTGCCTATACTGTACAACTGCTTTGAACGTGGCCTGGCCAATCAGATTTTAGGACCAGGACAATCTGTTTTACCATTTTTGTCAGAGGAGATTAATAGATAAACAATAAGCTTTTCATTCATTAGCATGTAGTAGGCTAAGTTGTTATCAGCCAGCGATGGAGAACCAGCGATTCATTTGCATTTAAAGCAGTGAGTGTTGTTTTTAACTCGGCTGCAGATCATATTGTGTTCTCTACATCTTGTGTAGAAGAGCTCCTCTCAAATTGTTCTGAGTGTTTGCCTCAGAACATTTCAGCATCATTATTATTATTGGCACCCTTGGAGAAGATGTCTGTTGTTTTCCAGTTACCACCTTACGTCTTACACTGAAAATATGACGTGACTGTTCGCTGAGATAAAATATTCCAAAGAAGAAAATCTTTATAAAAAAAAATCATTTCTTTCCTCAGCATCTTTTCTGTATTCAGAAGTATTTGGTTCTCTCAGGGATGTGCGATGA
>NC_051232.1:1956890-2004390 GCF_015220715.1 Pygocentrus nattereri | reverse complement strand
TGTGTTTGTTTAGTTGCTGATGGGGAAGAATTTGTCAGTGTGCTCACAGAGCTGCTCTTTGAGCTACATGTTGCTGCTACACCAGACAAACTGAACAAGGTACACTCGGTCTCTCTCATTCTCTTTTTCTCTCTCTCTGCTTCTCATATTCTGTATATTCTCATCTCCGTATACTTATGCTATTAATATTCAGGTCAAGTAATCCTGTGGGCTCATCTAGAATTCATCTAGATGTACACAGACGCAGCCTCCAGCACTCTCTGGTTGTAACTCATGCCCCTCATTGTGCTGTAGGCCCGTGTGAAGGCGTACGATTGGGTGAAAGAGGTGGAGAAGCCCGCTGCCACCGACGTTGCTAAGGAGGCAACCGAGGAGGCGAGCAAAGACAGCTCTGCCCCTTCCACCACTGAAGGATTAGAAGAAGGAGAGAACAAAGAAGGGAGTGAGAAAGAAGTCGAGAACGGAAATGCAGATAACGGCTCCCCCAACAAACTGGAGGTGAGCGCCAGTATGCGGGGCTGTAGCTGTTTGCAGGCAAGGCCAAAGCAGGTCATGAACTGACACGAGGATTTTACTTTGGAAATGGGAGTTACCTGTTCATTAATGTACTCCTCTGCATGCACTACCATCCAATTATTTTAAGCTCTGCCAATAATGTGGAAAAAAGAAATTTAGTAAAAAGTATTTTTCCACTCAGAAAGACATCAGACACTACAAGTATATTTCCTTAATACAATATTGTGATTTCATAAACCGCAATAAAAGATTTGGTCATTGTCATGATGCTACTTATTTATATTAGATGCCTATTTCTACTAGTTATTTGTTGCGCAGGACTAGCACATTAGATTAAAGCCAGTGTGGTTTTAATTTTATTTCAAACTTTTGAACATGTCTACATGAATGACTTCTCTGTCTGTGTGTGTGTGTGTCCAGAGTGTGTATATGTCCTCGGTAGGCAGTCTTGCGGAGGTGACCGCTCGTAGTATAGAGCAGCTCCATAAAGTGGCTGAACTGATATTGCATGGACAAGATGTCGAGAAACCAGCAGTCCAGCAGGCCAAAATACTGTCCAGGTGGGGGTGTGTGTGTGCGTGCGTGCATATATATATATATATATATATATATATGTATGTATGTGTGTATGTGTGTGTGTGTGTGTGTGTGTGTGTGTATATATGTATGTGTATGTATATATCTGTTGTCGGAAGAAAACTTGTATCTCCAAAATTGGAACTTTCAAGAGAAAGAAAAAACACACTGTAGTTTTAATGCAAGTCAATGGAACCAGACATCTTTTCACTCACTAAGTCATTTTGGGCCGTTTCTTTTGCTCCATTCATCATGAAATTTACACACAATATAAAGGTCCTTTGAAATTATGTCAAAAACTGAAAAATGACAAAAATGGAGAGGTTTTCTGCCAACAGCAGCTATATATATATATATACATATATATATATATATATATATTATACTATATTATATTATATTATATTATATTAGTCATATATATTATTCATGCTACTTTGCCTGCTTGGTCCTTTCTCTTCATGTTCCTGGACCTGCTGGATAAGCTCTTGCTGTGGCTGTATCATCTTGTATACATTATGATCATGAGATGGGATTGGCTCAGAAACCTATATATTTATAAATGCGAAAGTCTTAGGCACCTAAATACAATTTATCTTGTCAGTAAGTATTGATTTGCATGAAAAAAAAACATATACCATTAGAATAAATGCAGAAAGAAGTAACAAACATTTTACTTCGAAAACAGTAGTTAATATCCTGTTAGTTTGAAGAACATGGTTAACATAATGGAGCAGTGATTAGATAAACTAGGTATGCAATGAAAACTACAAGCAATACCGGACTTCATATTTATTTTATTAACATTATTATATTTGTTTATTAACTGTGATCGCAGTGTGGACATTTACGGCATTTGGCTGACGCTCTTATCCAGAGAGACTTACAATTTGATCTTTTTTTTTTTTTTTACATAGGCAGGCCAAGGCAGTGTTAGGAGTCTTGCCCAAGGACCCTTATTGGTTTAGTGTAGGGAGTTTTGACAGGTGGGGATTGAACCCCAGTCTACAGTGTAGAAGACAGAGGTGTTAACCACTACACTGACCAACCACCACATGACAATAAGGTGCATACAGTTGTTAATCTTCATTACCAATATCCATTGATGGCAATCATAGCTGCATGTTCCACATCCTTTCTTATTGTACACCTCTTGCTCTCATACAGCTGTGTTACATCTTGTTTTGAGGGGAACTGGAGCTTTCCACTTTACTAGCGCTTTGCTTCTTGTCTTGCAAGCTCTGTCCAGCACAGTCTGCCGAATGTGTTGCATCAGTGCTGTATTTTGTTCGTGACTTCAGACACATTTGTGGTATTGTAGTAGCTGTGACAGTAACTTTTATCACGATGGGCCCTCAGGGTCGCAAAGTCATAACAATAATGTGTCAAGAAAAGCATTGTTGTGATTTTGTGTGCACAACTGAAACCCATTCACTTTTACTATAGTGCCAGTGTTCAAAAGTATTCTAAATAAAAGTATTCTAAATAAAAGTATTCTAAATAAAAGTATTCTAAATAAAAGTATTCTACATAAAAGTATTCTAAATAAAAGTATTCTAAATAAAAGTATTCTACATAAAAGTATTCTACATAAAAGTATTCTACATAAAAGTATTCTAAATAAAAGTATTCTACATAAAAGTATTCTACATAAAAGTATTCTACATAAAAGTATTCTAAATAAAAGTATTCTACATAAAAGTATTCTACATAAAAGTATTCTAAATAAGCTCTTGCCTTTCAGGCTGACCTGTGCTATGTGTAAGGAGGTGGGCTGCATGGCGCGCAGGTTCTCTGATACACTTCTGACTGTAGGGGTGAGTAACTGATCAGACATCAGTTTCAGTCGACACAAACCACGTTCCAGTGCTTTTCTGTTGTCTTCTATGTTTAAACGAGCGCTTCGGCATATTTCTACAGTCTCTATCTGCCGAGTTGGTGTTGTATGATCAGTTACCACAGGCAAGAATTTTGGCGTGTTCTGCTGTGCTTACAATGTTTATATGAAGAATTTTCAAATTGACGCAAACCAACCAAGGCACATCTTTAGCTAAACCACACCCCTAAATACCAAATTGTCCAATTGTAGCTTAGCAAATATAACTAGGCCTGAGCACCTCTGACCAGTCAAATTATGCTCTAAATTTCTCCGGGTCTCCAGACCTCTGCTGTTTTCAAGCGTCTCGGCAAAGATGCCTAGGGTGTGCCTAAGTGGGATACAAATTTGGGAGGTTCCCTAAAGGCTAGCAATGCAATCCAGGGCTCGATGGAAAGGGCATATCACATTCTCATGAGCCATGGAGTTTCGTTTTGCCACCGATTTTAAAAGTTACATTTACAAGTCACTGGCTGCAAAGTATGCCCTTCTCCTGTGGTTTTGTTCATGAAGTCGTCAGTGATTAGTCAATGTTGGCTCAACTTTCATCACATAACTGTCGACTTTAGCAAATCTGAATTCGTGCAACTCTAATATCCCAAGAGTTTTCAGTGAAATTTTAATGAATTCCATTTTCTATTAAACAGAGAGGTTTGCCTCCTATTTGCAGCCACAAATTGAACTCAAGTACAGATATTCTACTTTTACCCAAGTAATGTTTACCAGGGGTATCTCTAATTGCACTCCGTGTACTTCTTCTGTATTTTTCTGTCTAAAATAATTGTCTATGGAATCCACAGTGTGACTTGAATGCAGCAGAAAGACTAGGGTGAGCTTAACATTCTTGATTCTTTGTATACACCTTGATGTTTTTCTCTCTCTCTCCCTCCACATTCAGAGCCAGAGGAAAGCAGAAGAATTGAACCCTTTGGTAAACAGCGTGTTGTTTGAGGTAATCATGAAAATGGTGAAGGTGATTTCTGAGATTAGATATGAGATTCCACTTGCATAAAAAAAGAAGAAGTGAGTGAAAAATAGTTTCCAAAATTGGAGTAAAACAATAGTTGAAAGATACAGAGAAAACAGGACTCCAACCACCTGCAAGATCTGGTAGACCACCAAAATAATGGGCTAGCATCAAACTAAGCAGCTAAGGCTCTACTCTTGCCTCAGATCTATTAAAATCCACAGATCCACTGTGAGAAGACAACTCAGCACTATGAGTCTGAATGGATGTGTAGCTGTCAGTAAGCCTTTGCTGAGAAAAGGAAGTAAATAAAAAAACATCTGCACAAGAACAGTTGGATATCTGAGATGGAGAGGAATGTTTAATCGTCTGATGAGTCTAAGTTTGAGATCTCAGAAAGTAACTAAAGGAAGTATTTTTGCTGTAGAAGCGACAAAAGTCTCCTTGGACCATTTCTACAACCATCAGTCAAGTACGGTGGATGATGAGCGCAAGTGTAACAACATCCAGAGTTGGTGATTTGTTTTAGATTGAAGGCATCATGAATGCTGATATTTTAATACATCATGCACTACCTCCTGGAAACAGTTTCAGAAGAAATGAATCAGGATTGCGTCCACTGCCGAAATGATCAAGATGTACTTATCAAACCAGAAGCTGCTGGAGACCAAACCTCAGCATCATTCAAGGGGTATGAGTTAACTTGGATTGTGAGAAGCAGAAAATGCAACCAACTTCTAAGACTGAACTTTGGAGGTGTGGAAAAAATATACCAGGTTTCTAAAAAGAGTGGAAACTGTAATAAAGGCAAAGAGTGGAGACACTGAATACTGAAAAAAAGTGATATATTTATTTGTTGAGAATTCTGTGTACATTTGGTTTAATATGTTTGCTGCTTTTTCCAGTTGCTGAAATCTGTATGTATATAACATTTACATATTACACATGCATATGCATATGTGTGTCTGTCTCCACAGGGCTCCAACAGCACTACATATATTCATAATGCTTTCCAGCTGCTGCTGCCTGTTCTGCAGATTTCCTACATTCAGACCAGCCAAACTCCAGCTAAAACCGACCCAGAACCAGCTCCTACAGACTGACCTCCTCCTGCGTATGTGTGCGTGACTCATGTATGTTAGTGTGTGTTGCTTTCTTCTGTAATCTGCAAAAATTGCAATTTGCAATGCCTTCGTGTACAGTTAAGCAATCCACTTAGAGATATTTAGAACAGCTAATTCAGAATATAATATAGACTTATTATAATAACTTATTTAGGATGCTCTAGTGTCAGTCCTATAATAGTATCTTTAAATGTGTTCATTTACTGTATAAACAAATGCAGACACTAGTGACTGATTGTATTATAATGTAATGACATGAAATTGAGTGCTATGCAGTGCATTTGCCTTCAAGTCACAAACCAAATCCATTACGAATTTTTTGAACACTAACCAAAATAACTACGCTGCCTTTATTTGAAAGGGACAGCAATTAGGAGTTTCAAGCCTATGCCAGTGTTTTCAACTTGGATCCTTACATTGATTCACATTGAATTTTTGTTTGCATTGCGATGTAATAATGGTGTCTAACGTTACACAGTCAAGCTTTCATGCAACCGGAGTTGCTTGAAACCTGCATGAAACTAAACTGCGCTCGAGTTGAAAAGTGTCCTGAAACTCGCTTTAAACCCAGCTGTTTGTGAAACAGCAACTCGCATTGCTGATAATGGAAAAAACAGAAAACAGGAATGTTGAGAAAATTCAAATCTAACCATCGCAAATGATGTCACAAAGGATATCTCTCACACTGCCCCCATATACATTAAACAGAGGCTCACATCCATACCAGCACACACATACACACATTAGTAACAACCTGGGATACCATACCAATGGCAGAGCAGCAAATTACTATAGCAATGGCCAAGCTACATCCTAACATCACCTTTTCATCACTTGAGATATCATAGAAATGGCCTTGCAATACCTTAGCACCCACCTGGGCTTTCGTAACGGCTTTTCCAAGCCAATTTAAAGTTCCAAACTTTCCCCTTGTGGTCCATTTTGTCAGTTTCCTGACAAACACATGTAACAAATGTAAGTTTCTCAAAGCTAACATTTCTGTAACTAACGCTAGCAGCTGTTTAGATGACTGCTCACAGAAGGGGGGACCAGGATGCCGTCCTCAGTGAACTGCTTTTAGGACTGGATGAGTGATGCATCAAATCAGTTCTAACTATAACGGCTAGTTAAAGGCTTAAAATATAGAGCTACAAAACAAAACAAAAACATATATAGCAAAGAACCATAGAACAACAGTTTGAGAAGAAGAATGGCAACGCAAGCTGGAAAAGATGTATAAAGAATTACAGCTTGCGGATGACCGTAAAGCAAAAACGATACAGGGTATCAAAACATACAAGCTGCTAATGTAGTTAACTAGTGGAGGAACTGAAATTGTTGCATGCAACTTTGATTACTTTGAATTGTTTTGTGTAACCGGCAGGTTGCACAGTAATTATGTTGCAGGCAACTGACAACACACAACTGAAACTTTCACTGTGTAAAGCCAGCTTAACCATAATTAATAGATCAAAATGGTCTGAATTCTAGAGCCACATAGAGAACTACACAAAAATAATTTCAGTTAGCCTGAGACAAATTCTGCATAAATGAATGCCTGGAATAAACCTCCCGTGGCCTATAACTCTGCGAGCAATGCTACAGCAAGTCAATTGCTTCATAAATCTGGCACACACAACAGCCGGAAATGAAACAAAGTGAATGGATGCTACATCTGCATAATATGTCACCCAGCTTGATTGAAGGGCAAAGCCCTGGCAGATCTGCCACCGTCTGCACTGATTGAATAATGATTTAATGCAAATGTCAGAAAATTGATATTTGGGATTTCTGCTTGTGGCAGCATTTGCACATGAACACTGATTGCGACTTTGGCTAGTTTGATTAGCTTCGTAGTCAAATAGCAAAGCATAGAAAAATCTGTGCGCTTTTAAAACAGCCAGAAAAGAAAGACATTCCACGTGTAGTGACATTTCAGTCTGTAACCCGTTATTAAATTTGGATCTGCAGCATTAATGTATGAGTAAATGAAGGGTTACAGCTGTACCTCACCTGATGTTTTATTTTCTCTCTGAGCAAAATAAGAATTGCATATAATGATGTAAGATTCACCAAAGTGCTTCACTGTTTGCTAATGTGTATTCCTATGTATTGGAGGAACACCTCAGTCTTTTTAATCTAAGCTCTGTCCGCTGTATTTGTAGCCAATGGTGGATTACATTTTTTAATTTGATGCCAAATTTCTATTTATTAGTTTAATATTGGAAACTATAAAATGTGCCACAGGCCACTTTTCCAATGTCTAATTGTGTATAAAAATGTGCAAAATCGACAAAATGACTTGACCAGGGGTGCCCAAACTTTTGCTGGGAGGCAATAGAGAAGTTATTGTCTGTTGTAATCGCTTATATAATACAGGTGCAGCAGATAGAGATTAGCTCGACACTAGAGTGTTCCAGTAATGATCTAGTTTGGCCTCGTTTACTTCCACAAGTGCTTTATGCTGGTGGCCATCCAGCAATAGTGGGAGCCAACCGTATGACCACAGATCTTGGCTTTGACTCACAGCATTTGACCCCAGCTGATGGTTACTGCTATTCTGCCCTTGACTAAGGCCCTTCACTTTGGTGAGTTGCTATGGGCAATATCAGAAAATGTAAATATATTTTTTGAAACTACTATTTAGATGTTACTTAATGTTTCCCAACAATCTAAGCCTATTGTGCGCTATTACATAAGAAGGGAAACCACCAAAGTGCTTTATTAAATATTGTAAAAGGGGTTAAAGGTGTTTGTAACTGATATCTGCCTTGCTTAGGACCATTCATGCCTTTCACATCAATAAAATGACAAACATTAATGATTGTTTCTCTTTATTATTAATTGTCTCTAAAATCTACAGTACTGTGCAAAAGCCATCCTTTTTAAATTAAATTTGCTATTAGTACATGTTATTAATGTGCAGGATATTTCTGAGACAACGAGGTGTAATCTGCTGGTATAAGGAAGGTCAAAGTGAAAAGATATAACGATTCCTAACAACCACCTGAAAGACCTGGTAGACCACCAACACTTTTCCCATTAAATAAACCGAGCCTTTCATTTTAGAGAGGGAGGAGAAAACCAAGTTCCACCTGAATCCAGAGGTGTATCTGTCCATCCTTCCACTGTGAGAAAGCAACCCAACACTATGACTCTAAATAGATGTGTAGCTCACAAGAAGTAAGTACAAACACTTCAAACAAAGGAGCTGCTGGTCTTCTCAGAACAATGGACTGACCACGCCAGAGTCCAGACCTCAACATCACTGAATGTGTTTTGGATTACTCTGATCATGAGAAGCAGAAAGTGCAACCAACTTCTAAGACTGGACTTTGAGGTGTGGAAAAAAATCTTGCCGATTTCTTTTGCGTAGTACTACATTTTAGCTAAAATGAAAACAAATGGAAAGTGTAAATCAGTTTTTCACAATGGCCGAACATCCTTTCACATTTATGTTGATTCCTCTTCGTCTTTCTGAGAGGGGTGACTGCGATGATGCAGGCAAGCTAGAGAGAGAGCGAGAAAGAGTCATTACAACATAGAACTGATGTTAATGAGCATGCATTTAAACTGATTTAAAATGGCCTTCAGCGCAAATCTAATTCTAGACTAATTCATTCATTCAACGTGCTGCAGATTCTGTAGTGTATATGCAGAGAAAAGTCACTTACGTAAGGACTGTGTGTGGGCTGGTGCTTGGTGAAAGTTCAGGGAATCCTCTGACCCTGTGCAACAAAAGGTAGTACAAAACTTAGTAGAACTGTTATACCAGTAATGTTTTCTACATTTACAATTATTAGAAGATGTATTAGAATTATTACTTTTTTAGATGAACACTCACTGGCCACTTTATTAGAAACACCTACCTTGTGCTTCCACTCACTGGCCACTTTATTAGAAACACCTGCCTTGTGCTTCCACTCACTGGCCACTTTATTAGAAACACCTACCTTGTGCTTCCACTCACTGGCCACTTTATTAGAAACACCTACCTTGTGCTTCCACTCACTGACCACTTTATTAGAAACAGCTACCTTGTGCTTCCACTCACTGGCCACTTTATTAGAAACATCTACCTTATACCTCCCACTTGAATGAGGCCCACCTTCCTTATTGATCCATTGTATAGATGTACAGTTACAGACTGTAGTCCATCCCAAATTTCATCAATACCTTCCCACTACAGTTTCTAGCCAAACACAAGCAAGGTGGAGCTACAAGGGAGGGGCTTCTGATAAAGTGGCCAGTAAGTGTATATGCTAATTTGAGGTTTTCACTGTGTTGACAGGTAACTAAGCTTGGCATAGCTCCCTTTATAACCGTATTGTTTAAAAGTTAACTACATGCATACATCCACATTCGCCATTAATAATGCACATTACTGTAAAGAGCAAGTTAAAGACTGTAAGACAGTTGAAAACAGTGAACTAACTAAGCTTGTCCCTGGTTTGTTGAGTCATATCCCCAGTGCTGGGTTTTCCGTTCACTGTTTCTTTCTGTATGGTGTAAATTTGCCAGCTTGGATATGTGAGACTATTTAGGCTGGCAGATGCTCCTACGAGTAAAACTGCTGCAGCAAGACAATTACATGCTATTCATTATGTAATGTAAATTATTAAATAGAAAGTTGTATTGGGGTACAAGAGATTTTAATAATTCATGGTCCTTCGCAAGATTTTCATAACATGCCTATATCTTTTTAATGCTTACTTACCTTCTTCTGTTACTATATTCTCAGACTTCTTTTTTTCATAATCTTCATCCAAAGAGACATCTGAATAATAAACACACAATTTCCCACGACCTTAATTTAATTTCACAATATCATGGAAAATACAAAACAATATACAAATCTTTTGAGCATAAACATGTATATGTGTAAAGCACTCATACCTGTCAAAGACACCTCATGAATAGGGGACAGTCCTGCTTTAACAGAGAAATCATAAATTTAACAGAGAAATTATAAATTCCTCAAAATATATAAATATATAAGTTCCTCACATAATTAACAGCTTTGGCTTTATTAACTGCCAAAAAAGATCTAATATTTGCTCTCAGTTTTAAAGCACCCTGAGTGGCTGGCCATAGACAAAAGCTCATACATCTGTACTGTTCCGTGTACTTCTAAGGAGAATGAATGGATAAAATGATGGTATGCAGATGTGTCCTCCTTTCTCCTAGACCTTGTTAATTAAAAAGCATTAAGCCAGTATAAAAGGAGGCGTGAGTTACAGTATGAATTTCAGGCCACAGTGCAATTCAGTCAAGTCTTTGACACAAATCATTCACTGCATATCTCAGAATTAAAGGAATGCCTCAAATGGTATAAGACTGTGAGTGTTTGCAAGACCAATGCTAGTTTGCTCCCACAGCCAGGCTCTTACCTCGCTTGTACATTTCCTGATGTGACAAATGGAGGCATTCTGTGAAAAAATGAAACAAGTTTTTAGTTCAGAAGAAAAGTCCACTGAACTAGGGAATGTTTAGCCCTCCAGAACTGGAAGCCAAAGAAGACGTCAGTACAGACAACTCTCTAAATCAATGCTTTGCAGTTCCTCTGAAACTTCTTCTGAAAGTTTGATTCGAGTTCATTAAGCAACATTACCAACTATATCTTCTTGCCACTCTACCTTGCACTACCACTCACTGGCCATTTTATTAGAAACACCCACTATATAGTTGCACATAACGGCCACTATTACAAACACCTGTCTTTTGCTTCCACTCACTGGCCACTTTATTAGAAACACCTACCTTGTACTTCCCCTCACTGGCCACTTTATTAGAAACACCTACCTTGTACTTCCCCTCACTGGCCACTTTATTAGAAACACCTACCTTATACTTCCACTCACTGGCCACTTTATTAGAAACACCTACCTTATACGTCCACACACTGGCCACTTTATTAGAAACACCCACCTTATACTTCCACTCACTGGCCACTTTATTAGAAACACCTACCTTATACGTCCACACACTGGCCACTTTATTAGAAACACCCACCTTATACGTCCACTCACTGGCCCCTTTATTAGAAACACCTAGCTTTTTTCCTTCCCTCACTGGCCACTTTATCAGAAACACCTACCTTATACGTCCACTCACTGGCTACTTTATCAGAAACACCCACCTTATACGTCCACTCACTGGCCACTTTATTAGAAACACCCACAGCCCCTCTGTTGCTGCACAATTTATTAACACCATCATTGACCAGGTATTATTTGGGTGGTGAACCAGCCAAAAATGTCCAGCTTATAGCAGCTCTGTGGTCAGAAACTGACCACTGGTGAGGGACAAGAGGATGAGCACAAATTATATCTCAACAGATGGACTGCAGTGTCTAACTGTACACCAGCAGAGTGGAAGTTCAGGATAGGAGTTTCCAATAAACTGGCCACTGTGTGAACAGTGGAATCAAGATTGTGATATTTGACAAGAACAAAAAAGTCAGACTGACACCAGCAAATTATGAATAACATCACTGCCCAAGTAGCAAATGGAGACCAACAATGTTCTCCATATATGTCCATCAAAATGTCAAAGCTAGAGTGGCATTTTGGGACAAAGCCCAGCACAATCTTATAAAGGGTAACCTTCTTCTTTTACCTCTTGAGTAATCCTTTGGCATCTTCTCTAAGAACAGCTCTTCATCTGAGGACAGATGTATGACAGAGACATTTTAAAGGCTTACATGGCTGTTAGATGTAACGTAACAATCATGCTTTCTGCCCTCAGAGAACCTTTGTTCTCCAAAACTTCTAGCATCAGAAGAAGAGAAAAACTTTGGTGCCCTCTTTTCATATAATCCTCAAGGTAGATTGAACGTGTTTATTTATTTATTTATTGTTTGAGCTCAGAAAGCTGTAAAATGCCTGGAGGGGATAGATGAAAGTTTTCAAACCCTTCAAAAGAGGGATAAAGACAAGTTCTCATTCATGTAGCTCCATTCTGCACTACCACTATATGTGCAAAAAGGCATGTCAACAAACCAAATGCCAGCAGGCGCACATGTACATACCTTCTGTGCTCCATACTGAGAGGGAAATATCAGGCAAATCACCTAAAGCTGAAAAACAACAGAATTACAGAATTATAGATCAGCATTACCAACACAACAGAAAATGGCTCTGAATAAAATGAATAAGGCATCATAAAACTTTTATTACTGTTACAAGCTTGACATCATAACAATATGTGCTATATAGAGCCAAGATTCTATATGTAACCATATTCAACACAGTCTCCTTCAGTCAGAAGAACCATTTCACCATGCAAGAACAATTAAAGCCTTCAAATGATTTTATATAGAACTCATGGTTCTAAATAGAACTGCTGACTTTACTAAAGAGCCTTGAAAGAACCTTTTTTTTAAGTGTGTAGTGTTTAGCTTGGCCTGCTATTTGGATAAGCTACAAAACTAGACAGCTAGTCAGCTAATAACATGAAGAGAGGCTAGAAAATGATCGTGCAAAGATGAATTAGGTTGTTTTGGTCCATAAAGCCACAAAATCATAGACAGACCTCAGAGGGAAAATTTTAAATACATGAATAATGTAAGATATGGACCCTTTAACCCCTTAAAATCCCAGGCTTACTACAATCCAAGGCTTGTGGTTCAGCAAGTTCAGAGACTTCAGTGCAAACTGGCTGAGCTTTTCTTGGGTTATAGAATAATGTAATAACAACTTGGGCCCACTGTTTGGCTCTGGCCATTTAAAAGGATAAATGGGCAGTAACAGCAGGACTGGTCTCAGATCTGCTCAGATTGGTCACCAACATGTTGAAGTGATTCCTGTGCTTTTGCTGTACTCACACTTAACTCTTCGTTTGGAGAAGCTCTTAGGCCGACGGGCAGTGACTGAAACCGGTGCCGAGTGTGCTGGAGAAAGAGAGAAAGATGACAGTCCTTTCACAGCATCCAAAGATGAAGCCAAGGAAATGTTGATCATTCAGCTGTGGTTTGTGTCTTCCTCAGCTGTACTGCTTCTGCGATAGGTTAACAGACTTACCATGGAAGCAGCTTCTGCTTGTGCAGACCTGAGCCCAGACACTTAGCATGACCACTACAACCACAATGAGTACCAGAATCATCCACACAGCAGCGCCAAAACCCCACCACCTCACTGACAACACAAAGAGCAGAGAGACAGAGTGAGTTAACATCAATAAAGTCACTCAGAGTGGTTTGGTGTGAGATGTTATGTTCTAGAGAAACCTGCCAATTTCTTTACAGTGGTGTTTAAGGAACTAGATGTCCACCTCTAAAAGCTTCCTCACAGTACGTTATTACATGAATGGTTGTGAACACTCTGCCTAATACCTGAGACACTGTCTTACAGTAGTTTTGTGATAAAGGTTTTGGTATAAAACCAATTTATATTGATCCGTTCATTGTGGAGGGGTACATGAAGGGCGTTCTAAGGTAAAATAGTCCCCAAAGAAGTCTCATTTCTCATATTTACCACTATTTTACTACCATCAACACTACACATGTAGGTTACTAGTGGTCTTGGATAATAAATAAAATATTAGTGCTGTAGCCATGGTGACTCCTGGTTCCTATCACCACCACTGTGAAGACATCAAAGTGTGTAAACACTTTTATTCACTATTCAAAACGAACAGTCACCCTACATGTGTCTTCTGAGTTGTATGTAATGCTAATGATGATAAAATAGTGGTAAATCTAAAAAATACCTTTTCTATTTTGCCTCATTACACACTGCACCCTCCACCCTCCACCATGAATGCCCTGCTGAAGAAAAAACAGCGCAGGCCATCTAAGCTGGTTTATGCTGGTCTAAACTGGTCTATAATGGTTATCCAGCATGGTCATGCTGGTTGAGCAGCATACCAGCATCACAAACACAACATATGCTTGTCTCTGCTGTCTTTTTTGGCTGGGTGGAGTTTAAAGGCAGCATATTCATTCCATTTCATGTGGGGAGCTTTTAAAGGCTCCCATCACCGCCGTGAACAATACTCTGTAAGTCTTTCTAGGACTGAGCAGTTCGCATAAAACCACGCCGAATGTCTTTGTTCATATCATACAGAATAGAATGTACAGAAAATGTGAAAAATTCCCTTTTAAAGTAGCTGATTAGGGTATAGGGTTCTAAATTATTTAAATAGTTAATTAGTTACTAGTCTTATACATAACTCTTACGCCGTCGCTTTCCTTGGCAAAGTTATTCTTCTGAAAAATTGGTCTAATTCCCTTTCAATTTCGTAGCTGTTGTAACAAAACCAGTGCCTTAAAGAATTATTCTAATCTTAGATTTTAAACATTCTTACATTGAAATCATAATGTAATAAGGTACAATGTTTCAAGGTTTTAATATGGCGACTACAACATAAAGATCTTCTTTTGATAATTCAGATTAACGCTGTTATCGCTAAGTCCCCCAGATCCACAGTAACTTAATAACCCCAAATGACTCGGACAGCCTGGACCTTCTGTAAGGATTTGTGGCTTTGAAGAAGGCCAACTCTTAGCAGAGCAGAATGATATATTGCAGTAATATATTTATCAGTGGTGAAGTCGAAATATAAAGTGGTGCTGTCTTCCATCCTGCCAGAATCAATAGACGGGATAAAAGATGGCCTCGGCTAACCTTTAGACTCGATTTATAGGGAAGGACTGAGAGAGAGAAAGAGAGAGACGATAAGAAGGACTGTATTGGTATTGAATGTCTGGGGTATTGTCTTGAGCCACTATTAGCAATTTCAGCTCACTGTTCTGAAACACAAAGACAACCTTTCATAGCAAAGGAAAGCCAATGGTGTAGAGCTACTGATTTCGGTTCACAATGCACTATGAAGTCCTACTTGGCAAACAAACCATCTAAATGGTGTTTCATTCAATAGATATGTACTGGCCAGTTACTCAAACCAAATCTCTTTGATGCAGGTTTTAAAATTCCAGCATGTCTTTGGTGTGGTTTCTTATGTGAACTGCTGCACTGAGGTATTAACCCAGCGAACAAAATAACGTCCTTAACGACATTGTTTTGTAGCGTCCCACAGGACATCTTTTCTGGTGTCTTCACTATGTCCCAAGAAAGTCCCATGTACCTATTAAATGTTTGCAACTGTTACAGAAACCAGTGTGTTTATATATCTATCAGCAGTTTAGCCCCACCTATTCACACTGAAGTTATAGGGAGTGTTTCAGGCCAGGCTTGTTTTTGAATGAGGCATCATTCAGGATATATACCAGTCATGGACATATACCTGTCTTACAGCAACAGTAACCAGAACAGCCTGTTTAATTCTAAGGTTCACTTTACACAGTGAAACTTTAGTCGCCTTAAATCTACATTTAACTAAATTGCACTTGAGTTACATAAAGTGTCCTGGAACTCATGTGACACTCAACAGCTGCAAGCATCTCAACTTCAAGAAAGAAGTTAGAAACACTAAAGAAACAGGGAGAACATGTAAACTCACACAAAAAGGGCCCTGGTTGCTTGGCCGGGGAATCGAGCCTTGGCTTTTTTTTCTAAACTAGCTGCATGAAAGTTTCACCATGTAAAGCCAACCTCAACAGTGTGAAGCGTTCATGCGAAAGATAATTGAGACATCAGCGCAGATATCATAAAGGAATCTCGAGGAACAAATGTACAAATATAATGTAGAATAATGGCCCTTTAAAATAATGGACCCAAATATCAGACATAGCTCACCTTCCTTAGTAGATGTTTTGATAACGTTGTATCCTACATAGCGAAAGAGGCACTGGCTTCTGTTTGATTGACACTTGAGATTAGAGATAGAGTCTGTTTCTCCTGATGAAGGCACTGTGGACAGTCCATTTGGTGTAACTGGTTTGTGGGAGGTTGGGCTTGCCTTGACTTTGTTTGGATATGCGCAGTCTCTTTGGGCGCAACAGTCTAACAGAGTGAAGTTCAGGCAGGTGTCTATGTGCAGTCCACTTTGGTTGAAATGACCATGCATGGTCACATTCTGGAAAGTCTGATTTGTGACCTGTAGCATCAAGACCACGTCTAGTTCTGGAAAAAAGACCAAAAAATACAAGATTTCTGAATTTTGTTCATCAAACAGACTTTCTGTCACAAAATAAAACGCAACATATTACTCTATACATATTCTTAAAAATATTTCTTGACTTCTTCAGTTGGCGTGTATAAAGCTAGCACACAGCAACTATCATCTGATTGAATTTATCGCTGCTAGTGAAACCCTGTATCTTCAAAATTATAACTTTACAGGAGAAGGAGAAACAAGCTTAACATTTAATGTAAGTCAGCGTAACCAGACTTTTTTTCCCAGTCATTTTGGGCATTTGTTTTGGTCCATTCATCATGAAATTAGAATAGAATGTTAAGGGCAAGGTATTTTCAAATTATGCCAAAAACTGAAAAATGACCAAAATGAAGACAGTTGTTTTGTTGTAGTGTCTATAAAATGTTTAAAGCATAAACCACATACATTATTATTTAAATTTACTGCACAGCTTCATGTAGTGTCAGCCAAGTGTGATTTGGGTATGCAGTTTGTACATGTATGCTACGTTAGCAGCTATAAGCTTGGAAAATGGTGTAAATTTCATTTTTAGCCAAACTATCCTTTACAGTCACTCATTGACTAGATGACCTTCAGATACAAAGGAAGATGCAACACATTGTGACATTAGTGAATTGCTCTTTTATTAGCAAAACACATGCTTTCAGCACAGAGAAGGTGCTTGGTGGTTAGCCAGATGACTAAGAAGCTAGGGGAAGCCAGCATTTGTCAATAAAAGAATAAAAGGTGCTGGACTCCTTGTGATGCTAGACAATTAACATACCACTATAACAAATGCATTTTAGCAGCTAATAACACTTCAACATAAATCAGTGGTTTAAATTATTAAGCACATCTGATCAGCGCATCTCCTGTTGTCTTATGACTATGCTTTAATCTTGAAATGGCCACAATTGGAACAAAGAAACAAAACATCAAGGCGATCAACAAAGAAACAGCATGTTCACAAGGGCACACTCATGGACACGTGCATACATACATACACATCCTACTTGATCTCACCTGAGAGCAAGGCGTTGTCATGGAGACTCCATAGGTCAGCCTCAGTCTCACACACAAACCAGTCCTGCACCACTTTGTCTTGGCTGATCATGCTCTCTTTTGTCTCCTCTTCGCATAGGGCGTTAATCTTGCTTATATTCCTGTACTCCTGACAGATCTGTCCATCTTTAAGACCTTGTCCACTCATAGGGTCACAGGGGTCAAAGGACAAACAGTAAAATGGGATCTGCAACACTGGATCTGGAGAGAAAGATCAATGAATTTGGAAAGAAATAGAAAAGAAATGCCCATCTCGGTGGTCTAGAGTATGTAGAGCCAAACTTTTAGCTGGTTCCAAACTGTATATACATTTTTCCTCCCAAACACGGGATATTCTGAATTCCGAGGTAGTTAAGAAGCCAGTATGAATATTACATGCTACATGCAAGCTAACACAGCTCCACACTGAACTTACATCATAACTTTGACACATAACCACACCAATTACTTCATGTAAATAAGCTTTGTCCAATGTGGTAGTTAAGTTGCTTTGGCAGTAATAGTCTGTGTAGCTGGTACTGGTATATAACAGTGTTGAGGTGAAATAGTACATTTCCTTTCTTGCAATGTTACTTTCGTGCTCAGGAGCATGTGGGTAGCATCCAGGGGATCCAGTGACATTCAACTGGACAATGTACACATGACAAAAACGTGTCAGCTTTGGAACCTTTTTCTTTACCACAGTACAAAATACACTATTTTTGTCATAGAGAAAACTGCTTGTACCTGGTGTTGTTAATATGGGCACGACACCAAATACAGAGTGACGCATTCAGAGGTCTATTACAGGTTGTTGCTATTTGCTCAGTCATGAGATTTGCTAGAAACATGTCCGAACATGAGAGGAGAAGCCTCAATATGCAATCACTGCGAGCCACAGACCTCTGTTAACAGTTAGAGTAATGTCATAAAAACGCAACAACCAACATACATTATGAGCTAATGTACTATTTACTATGGCTTGTGACATATATTTGGTTAATGTACAGTTCCAACACATCCTAATAAAGCGTTGAAAGGAGTATCTCAAACAGATAAGCTAACATGGCTAACAGTGAATTGAAGCTAACATCTGCAAACTAGCATAATAGCATTTGCATGATTAGCACGTTTGAATGAGCTGTTCCTTTAAATGTACAATAGGAACTGCTTTTTCTCATCTTGACTGCTAAAGACCTGCACATAGACATGTTCCTGGGTGAATGCCCTGCTGAAGGGCATAAAGACAGCAGGTAGATAGTGTGGGTCATTTTGGCTCATTCACACTATTAGTACCCATGGCGGTCATTAGCACTGTGCGCTGGCCTGAGGCTCTGGCTGTCCAGGGGGACAGCAAGCTAACATGCTGCTGAATCCTTTCAGCACTTTTCCAAAGATTTTCAATGTTGCATTAAACTATTACACACACGTGTCATTGCAATGTTGAGAGTGGGCCACCACCCAAGAGCAGCTCTGTAGCTGGAAACTGACTCATGATGAAGGGCTAGAAGATGCCTAATATCTGCATCAGCAGATTAGCTGTGGTCTTTAACTCTCACAAGCAAAGTAGAGCTTAAAGGTAGGAGTTTCTAATGTAGTTTGACTGCTACCACTGTCACACAAATACCATGTCATTGTGACTGCTGCGCTGAGAATGGCCCGCTATCTAAACGACTGTACAGCAACACAGAAGCTACAGTCAGTTACAGTTAAACAAAGTGCGCCTATATGGCAGGTGTTTCTGATAAAATGGCCAGTTAGCGCAGGTACAGGGGTAAGTGCACCTGTTAAACTCTGTATTCTTTATATTATGCTATATATTGCATGGGAGTTCTGGCCTGTTGTCAGTGTTCATTCATGCTTCTCATAATGCAGGATCACCTCTTATGAACCCTCATCACAACAAACACTAGCAGCGCATTTCATGAGCATTGCAGTTTTCTTTTTTCCTGTCACATGGCTTCTGCTACAGCCACATGCTGTTCTTTTCCTTCTCAATATTGATCCAAATGCTATATAGAAGGGTTTGTTATTCCTCTCCTGTCCTTCTTCAAAACCACTGGAAAACCATTTGTATTGATCTGCAGCAGTCCAGACATGCCAGCATAATATGTTTTGTTCAAAATGTAAAGGGTAAAATGTCCAAATTCAGTTTAACCTGGAAGATTTTAAGGATAATAAGGCCTTCAGGATTCAGGGTTATTGCTTTTATCCCATTTCACCTTTTTATTATGTTATTATATCTTATGCCTTTTCACATCCCACTATGAGCCGTGTTCCATTTGGAGCCAATGGTATGGAGGGGCTGCCCTTTTCTCTCAAAATGAATGGTGCCCTTTTTGATGGGCTCTAAACTCTTAATGTGCTGCTGTGCAAAACCTGTGTAAAACTTCAATCTAGTCTCTTATTTGTTATGTATGGCAATGAAGTGATGTCAGAACAAAACATCTACATTATAAAAACAGTGTAGTTTAATACTAATATCAAGACGGCACACTTTAAGAGTCTAGGTGTAACGAAAAACTGATGACACTTCCTGGCATTTTAAGTTAGCGTTTTAGGAAAGAGGAAGGTAGGGGTGCTAAGGGGGCATGCAGCACCCCCAGATTTCAGAATTATTTTACCGCTGCTGCTAAAAATATTAAAACCCCTTGCCAATTGTTTGGCTGTTTTGGCCGTGTTGCTTAGCCACAAGCAGGTTGAGGTGCAGGGAGGGAAAGTGTACGCAGGGTCGTAGCCTAGTTCTGAGCCCCAAAGCAGCCTAATATTGTGCATGTAGCTTGACCATAGGCACAACACAATCAGTTATTATGTCACTTTTTAATAATCTGATTGGATGTCACAAGAGAACAGAGTGAGCATGGTGTGAGTCAGAGGTTTGATGTGTCAGTTATATGTGCATATTGACATCTCATGCCATATTATAGCACATTATGATGTTCTGTTTGATGTAAATTACACAACCCCATTTCCTAAAAAGGGATTTGGGTTGCTGTGAAAAATGTAAATAAAAACAAAATGCTGTGATGTGCAAATCATTTAAACCATATATTTAATTGAAAAATAGTACAAGGACAATATATTAGATGCTGAAACTGAGACATTTTATTGATTGTTGAAAAAATAATTTAATTTGATGCCAATAATACGCTCCAAAAAAGTTGGGACAGGGGCAACAAAAGGCTGGAAAAGTTGTGTAAGACTAAAAAAACACCTGGTGGTTAATTGGCAACAGGCTATTAACATGATTGGGTAGAAAAAGAGTCTTTCAGAAATAAAGACAAGGAGGGGTTCACCATGCTGTAAAATACTGCACAGGCAAATAGTGCAACAATTCAAGAAAATCTCAATGTAAAATAGCAACAAACTTTTGCTTTTCATCATCTACGGTGCATAATAACATCAGAAGACTTAGAGAATCTAGAGAAATCTCTGTCTGTAAGGTACAAGGCCAAAAACCAGTATTTGCTGGCCATGATCTTTGGGCCCTCAGAAGGCACAGCATTAAAAACAGATGATTCTGTAGTAGAAATCACTGCATGAGCTCAGAAACACTTCTAAGAATCACTGTCTATGAAAACAGTTCATCACTGCATCCACAAATGCAAGTTTAAACTCCAAAACACAAAGAAGAAGCCACATATAAACAGGATCCAGGAGTGCTGCTACCTTCTCTGGGCCCAAGCTAATTTAAAATGGACTGAGGGAATGTGGAAAAGTATCCTGTGAAATTCTTTTTGGAAATCATGGACATTGTGCCCTCCAGGCTAAAGACCATACAGCTTGTTATCAGTGCACAGATCAAAAGCCAATATTCACGATGTTATAGGGATGCATTAGTACGCATGCCATGGGTGACTGTGAAGCCGATATCTGTGCAGCCATCATTAATGCTGAATGATGTATATAGGTTTTGGCCACATATGCTGCCATTCAGACAACATCTTTTTTTGGGCAAGGCCTGGCTTACATCAGCAAGACAATGCCAAACCACATTCAGCACGTATTACAACAGCATTGCTCCATATTAAAAGAGTCCAGGTGCTAAACTGACCCGCCTGCAATCCAGACCTGTCACCACTGAAAACATTTGGGAAATGATGAAATGAAAAATATGACAAAAGAGACTCAGACCTGTTGAGCAGATGAAATCCTATATCTAAACAGAATGGGAAAACATTTCACTTTTTTAAAATACAACAATATTTCCTCAGTTCCCAAACTCTTACAGAGTGTTGTCAAAAGAAGAAGTGATGAAGCACCGTGGTAAACATGCTGCTGTCCCAACTTTTTTGGAATGAGTTGTTGGCATCAAATTCAAAATGGGCACATATTTTTAAAAAACAATACAATTTCTCAGTTTCAACATTTGATCTGTTGTATTTGTATCTTTTACTTTTAAAAGCATGGTTTACATGATTTGCACATCATTGCATACTGGGTACGTCACATATATACTGTGTAAAATTTTAGCACCCCCAAATCAAAGTTTTCTGCATCCCTGGTGTTACAGCGAAGTTTGACCAAAGCTATTTTCAGACAAGCCAACTTCTGTTCTTATATTTTATATTTAAAATTGGATCTGAATACAGAGTACTGCAGTGTTAGAATTGTTATCTATAACGGTATTTTTATTTACTGAAGTACTCATTTACTTACTGAGGTAATCATCATGTCGTCACTGTCAGAACAAAACTCATTGCATAATCTGCAAACACCAGCTGCTCTTTACATCACGTGGAAATTTCACACTGAATGCACTAAGTGGTCTAAAATGACTTGGAAATAAATAGTTTTTACCTGAACTCCTATAATAAGTTAAGAATTTTTTCCTTCACCTGTGTATGTACTTTTTTGGAGATATGAGGTTTTGTTCTGACTATATAAAGTCTTCCACAAGTGGCAACAAAAAAAGCCTGTTTGAATCATTACTTGAGACTATAGTTCTTCTCACTATTTGTTTCTCTACATACTTTGTTATGGACAATTCTCAGTCCAGTAGTGACACTAAGGTGTATAAAAACTCCAGCTGCCCTGCTCTGTGGTGGTCTTTTGGTCTTGACCACTGAAAAACAGGGTATAAGGGGGCTAACAATGTATGCAGAGAAACAGACGGACTACACTCTGTAATTGTAGAACTACAGATTGCATCTATATGATAAGTGGAGCTGATGAAATGGAGAAACGTGGTTTTAATGTTAGGACAGATGGATGTATAACGCATATGTGCATGTTTGTCTGTATGTGCGTGCATGATGAAACCATACGTTTGCTCAGAGGCCGCCTTTGGACACCTCAGGAGCAGAGCAATTGAATAAAAAGAAATCAAAAATGCTGAACTGCACAATTTCACAGATGAGTCGATTAAATACATCACGTGTGTGCACTTGTGATTACTGGCTAGCCGAGTTGAGGCAGCTTGTCCTTTATGGTCATTCCATCCCTCTTGAGAGACATGTGAACACACAATTGGTGTTAGAAATGTACTTGTTTGTAGTGCTAATGTTAAATAAATGTGTTTGTATGTGATGATTTATAGCTTATATAAATGACTGTAGGATTTTAACCTTTGCTTTAATTGAAAGTGATATATACATTTGTATTTTGTTGATTATAGACTAATATTTATATTATATATATATATATATATATTCTAATTTTAATTGGATAATTGGGTGATGCAACAATCACTAACGATTAGAATCTGTTCGTTTGATGATGTCACAATGGAGTCTGTTTATGATGTAACAATCTCTAACAATTAGATAATAGAATATGATTGTTTGATGATGTAACGATTACAATTACATATGATTAAACAACCACTATTGATTAAATTCTAGGAGCTGATAGTTTGATGATGTAACAGTGGAGTCTGTTTATGATGTGACAATCATTAAAACCTATTAATGTTAGTGGCATCTATTCATGATGTACGAATAGCTACACGGAATATTAAGTGATGTAACAGTGTTATCTATGATCTATGATCAGATGCTAGAGTCTGAGAGTGTTCTTCAACCTTAAGCTCATAAAGGGGTCATCTCATGTGTTCATAGGCAGGCGCTCTTACCTGTGTCAGACGGAAAGTACTCTGGCAGGCAAATGATGAAGGCGAGGAAGACGAGGACAGCAAGCTTGACAGCCGTTGCTTTCGACATGGAAACCACGTGTTGATGGAAAGGTCATTCACACACTCACTTTCCTGCATACAGGCACGTGAGAGAGCCCACCTTTCGTCCTGTCTAGTCCAGTCATCCGGTGACCAAGACAGATGCTAAAAGCTAAAGGTACACACTTGAACGTATCTCTACTGCTCACGCAAATGCATGTCATGTTCAACAAACAGTAGAACCACTACGCCACTGGATTTCCTGTCTTTCTTCCTGTTTCAACACTAATGTATGCAAGAGCGAGAAAAAGAGGCAGGCGTAGAAAGAGAGAGACTGAGGTGAATCATCCCTGTAACTCGCTTCACAGATGCATACGTATGTCTACAGTGCCGTAGGTCTATGACAGTGTTATTATGCTAACCAGATATGACTGATGCTGAGTTGTAGAAGCTGTGGCCTCATGTTTGTGTAACTGTGTACTTGCTGGTGATGCAATGGCAAACTCAGGAAAACCACGCAGGGTTAGTGCTGTGGTCTTTTTCCTTGAGGGTAAACATGCCGTTCACACATGCTCAATGTGCACATGACCACTGGTCCACCAAAACCAACACTGAAACCTCATACACCATCCTATACGCTTCACTATTTGGACAGTAACTCCACCCACTAGTTAGGCCTCCTCCTATCTAGGATGTGCTTCCTCCAAGACATATGAAGTGCCTCTGCACCTTTTCAAACTAATGCTGACACATCATTGTAGGACAGCTCAACACACTTGGAGGAGAACACTAATTGTTAGCTTTGTTATATCGACTATTAGACGCTCGCACTGGCTAGCATCACGGTCAGTGATGGGGAGAAGAGGGAGGAGGCCAGTTATGCTCTCTTGGACTCGCTGTTGCAGAGCACCAATGACCATTCCAGCCACTTGATGATGTAGTTGTCTCTTTTATAAGGATTCTGAAAGACAAGTACATCTAAAACAATAGCTCAGTCCAAAATGCTAATGTTGCTAACTACATTGTATAGCCACTTATTATCACTATACCAGTGACATCATGCTAATAGCCAGCTGCTAGCTTCAATTTTATAAGCCAGTGCAGTTGAGCTATTCTTCCAATCCCATTTTCCCAACAAGAAGAAATACTTGCTAGGGATTAGATTTCATGTGTGTCAGGCATGGACTGGAACAAAAGTTTGGCCCCACATATGCAAACTGTAGGAAAAGTGCACTGCGTAGTGACATGTCCCATCAGTGGGCCTCCTTATACGAAGATTACACTGCATTAATAAGAAATAAGTGGTTATTTGCTTTATTACGTGCTACTGCAATGTCTCAAAGTTGGTGCTCAAATGTGGGCTAATAATTGTGTACTCATGTATATAATCATCCCACTTTGTCATATGATTCAAATATCTTGTTTATTGTCCAGTTCGACAGGCAGTGTTTTGTCGAGTGACTCATTCTTAAACATAAATATTGAAAAAAGCAGATGTGTCATTTGGCAATCAGAGTATTTCTAGCTCTGTCTGGCTGATGCTGAGTAACATCCTGCATTTCCAGTGTGTATTTCCTGCCATGTCCTTTACACCATCTCCTGTAGTACTGATGCAACTCAATGTAGACTACGTCATTGACCACCAGGTCCAAGGAAGACGAGTTTCCTCACTTTTTGAAAGTAAACAGCTTAAATGGATAATTCCACTAAGTTGGGAAGATGTAAACTAAGTCATACAGAGCGTTGTGATGCCAAGTCAGAAATGTGAGGTGGTGGTAGGAACCAGATGTCTGAAGCATTTGTTGCCTCTAAAAGCTTCATCCCAGGAAACTATTAAACAAAAATAATTAAAAATATGTTGTCTGATACTTTCGACTTTGTTTTACAATAGTTTTTTCTGGATTAGGTTTTGGCTTAAAACACATTTTTGAAACACATTCATGATGGAGACATGCATGTAAGGCGTCGTTAAGAAAAATAGTCCCCAAAGCAACAATATTTTTCAGATTTACATTATCAACATTATAGAAACTCTGAAGACTTGCCACGTTGATTTATCAGTCTACTCAGGCTTTAGCAGGTACTTCAGTATTTGCAAGAAGCCATTTGTTGAATTACTCAGAGTGCAGATGAGGTTTCTTTTAAAACTCGTGTATGTTTTTAATGCAGCAGTTAAGTATTCAAGGAAAATGACCTGTATTGTAATTACTACTTTTTCAATATGTAATGTGGCACTTCATTTCTGTGTTCTGAACAAATAACTGACTACCTATTAGGCTATAGTGAACTGCAGTGGTTTCTATAGTACTACAACATCCTAACTCCACAAATGGCTGTGTTACAAACGCAGACCATTTCTTGCTGTCTGACTAAACCTCTGCTGTTGTGATACACACTCCCAATCCCACCAATCCACTCAGCAGCAGTGAAGTGTTGTCAGTTGGAGGCTGAGGGATGTCCCTGCTGTTCTGGAAGCAGCTCTCTGTGGGCGCACCATCGGGCAGTTATCGCAGTAGGCCAGGATAAGGTTCCTGCGGGAACCCTCAGTGGGATCGCGAGTGCCTGGAGAACGAAGGGCTCTTATCAGTATTGTCCAGCAGGTTCAGAACGGCCTGCCTGCAGCTTTCAGCTTACTGCGGCAAGAGGACATCACATAGCCTGCAACAGCCATGTGTTTTCCATTCCTTTCTTTACCCGAGAGAGCACTCAAGCATGGTGGTAGAGTGGCGGGCCTGACTACTGCTGCATTTAGTAGTCCCAAATGTGCAACATTTGCATAATACCATATGCAACTTTGCTCGGGGTGTATTTATCAAAATTTGACACAAACAGGGCCGTGTGTTGATCAAAACAACTCCTAATGGTTAATAACAACGATGTCCTTTATCATAAATCCAACAAACAGCCAAGTCATACTAGATATTGCATTTTATCTTCTCTTGAGAAAGTCACTTTCAGAATGTGTCACACGAGCAAACAGCTCAGCTTAACAGAAATCGAAGAACCAGGGAATTCAATCATAATGTAACCTCATAAGGTAATTCTCCTTCTCTGAGAGCCTTCCTCAGACACAAGGCCATTACGGCAGTATTGTGCAATGGTGAATTCATTTAGCGCACTTGTGACCTACATAAGGCCTCATCAACCACGAGATGCAAAAAATAACTTTTTGGCTGACGTGTGTGGAGCACAATCATGGGGGATTACGGCTTTAAACGTATTCAATCGCTCTTTCTTTTTCTGCTCTGTGGATGGATGACGAGTGTTTTACCCCCCCCCCCCCATCACTTATTTAACAGAAAGAGAAGTTAAGATAGAACTCCCTCCTTCTTTCACATATTTGAAGTATAATTCGACGTGCATATTTTGACTAGTATGCATCTTAAGTGAAGGAAACAGTAGGGAAACACTGTTAACACAGAGTACATGTGTTATAGGGATAAAACAAGGGCCTGCTGGTTGGTTTTTTATGAACTCCTTATGCTGACATATGCCATAAACTCATATATGTCATGTAATATGATGGAGATATAAAGTAGTAGATATAAAGAGAGACTATAGTAAACATACACTTTTCAGCCATGACATTAAAACCACATCCTTGGATCTACACTCAATGCCCATTTTACCAGCTCTGCTTATCATGTAGTCCATCTGTTTCTCTGCATACTGTGTGAGCCCCCTTTCACGCTGTTCTTCAGTATTCAGTACCCCACAGAGCAGGTATTATTTGGGTGGTGGGTCATTCTCAGCACTACAGTGACACTCACCTGATGGTGTTGCGCTAGTGTGTGTTGTGCTGGTCTGAGTGGACCAGAAACAGCAGTGCTGCTGGAATGTTTAAACACCGTCAGTGTCACTGCTGGACTGAGAATCGCCCACTAACCAAAAGCATCCAGCCAACAGTGTCCTGCGCCCACTGATGAGGGACTAGAGGATGACCAACGCAAACTGTGCAGCAACAGCTGAGCCTCTGTCGTCTCTGACTTTACATCTACAAGACGGACCACCACGGTGATAGAGTGGACAGGGTTTAAAAACCCCATGTGTCTGATCCACTTGTACCAGTGCAACACACACTAATATGCCATGACTATGTCAGTGTCACTGTAGTGCACAGAATGATCCACCACCCGAATAATACCTGCTCCGTGGTGGTCCTGACTACTGTAGGACAGGGTAAGAAAGTATGCAGAGAAGCAGATGGACTACAGACTAACTGTAGAACTGCAAAGTGCTCCTATGTGATCAGGGGAGCTGATAAAATGGACAATGAGTGTAGAAACGAGATGTTATGGATGTTTGTGGTTTAAAAATGATCACCATTAGAGAGAGAGAGAGAGAGAGAGAGAGAGAGAGAGAGAGAGAGAGAGAGAGAGAGAGAGAGGAGAGAGAGAGAGAGAGAGAGAGAGAGAGAGAGAGAGAGACTGGCCACGGCCCAGAATTGCTAGGCATATGATGTCCACAAGGGCAAAACGTTACTGTCTCCCACTCTGTGATGCTGCAAAAGAAACCTGGCCATGCATGGGGTCTTTGCAGTGACCCGTACACGTGGCTTTTCGTATTCCATGCATCAGCGTGAACGTGCTGGGTTCATACTCTCATTTACGGCGTTTGCGTTGCAGACGGTGTCAGAGTTGCTGTGAAAACGGCACACAGGCGTGCATGCGGCAGCAATGCTGTACCATTTCCTCCGTGCAACAGCAGCCAGTGAGGCTGCCTCGCTCGCGCCGGTAGCGCAGCTAGGCGCCAGCACACGCGCAGCTGGTTTACGTTTAAAAATTCAAAATGTTGTAACGGACTTTTAACGTTCGCTGCTTGAGAAACGGACATAAACGGGCGCATTAACATCCAATTCCACGATATTTTCACCCAAAAAAAGTACACTGCGCTTTTATTACTATCAGCAGCCAGGAGAAAGCCAACTAGTGCCACAACTCCTCCTGAAAAAAGCGAGTTTGATTCACGAGTTGAGCGATAAGGTTCACAACAGCAGTTAATCCACCACCAGCCGAAGGTAAGCGGGTTCACTTCATCTTATCGTGAGAGGGGGTCTTTCCCGAGCGAAGGGGAAACAAACACGACGCGAGTGAGCGAGAGCTTCGAGTTCAAGGCGAAATAAGGAAGCGAGTGAAGCCGGTGAAGGATGCAGGGAGGGGGGCCTCGAGCAGGAGGCAAGCGCGGGGTTGAAAATGGCCTGGCCGGTGCGGTGTTGCTGTTGTTTATCACTGTTTTGTGCCCCGTCAACACGCTGCTTTCACTCCCCCGCTGCTCAGGCAGGTTTCTTCTGCCTCTGAAAGGTCACAGCAGCCACTTTGTCGCGAACAAGTGGTTTACATTGGACTTGTTCCGAAAAAGAGACTCGCACTTAAACACCTGCCTTGTGTTTGACCCTCTAACCAGAGTGACCAGCTGTTAGGTCGAGGCAAATACGTGAGGTGCCACTGACTGAGCGCAGAGAAGACCCTCCACTCACTCTAATGCTATTAAGTGGTCTCATTGGGCGCGGGCAAAAATGTAAGATGACAAGGCATTTTTTATGATGCACAGTACACATTATGATCTTGTAGTGAGTGAAAAGGGTAAAGAAAAAAGCTGAAATACCCTGCTGAAAAAAGACCATTAGAACCATTAGGATTAGTATTATTTTAATTGCTGTCATTAGAGACCACTTGCTTCCTGTGGGACACCTTTAGATTCCATTGGGTAACCATCAAATGCAACTGACATCAGTCCCAGAACACCTATTGAATCATTGTGATCCTTTATTATGTGATTAAAACCCCATCAGGAAAACACTAAATGTCATTACTGGCTATTGAACACCAGCAGGCACCATCAGAAAATGATGAGTAGTGTTTGTGTTTTTATTTACAGCAGGGCAAAAGATTTCACATGGAGGTGGGTGATATGGCAAAATGTATCATGATACTGTTTTTTTTATGATATTTTTCTGACGTCTGCTAAGTTACAACAGACAAAATTGTGACGCTTTTTAAAAATGGCATCAAAAATATGAACACAGTCACTTATAGTCAACATTTCACACGATGCTGCACTAAATCTAATACAGCTGGATTAATTGTGCTCTCTTTTTAGTCAGCCGCGCAACTGGAAAGTGCTGGTAACCGTAACATGCGCATAAAGGTGTACTGTGCTGTAATTGATCACAATAACAATAAGTATTGTCATATTGCCCAGCTCTTATTTCACATAATATGCAAAACTAACATTACATCTAGTTAAATAGGATCAGTTAAGGTCTTTGTGGGATTTGATCTCCTGGCAAAACCACATCATATCCAAGATGAAGAATGTGTCATAGTTTTGTTCTCTTTTCTTGTTTCAGTGAAACATTGACCCACATTTAAAGAAGTTTGGTGAGTTAACAACTCATGACAGAACCTGCACATGGTTATTGTCCTGTGAATCTGAGACAGATATTGCTTAAAGACTTCCATTATTGGTGCTTGGATGTTAGAAATCTACGTAATGTGGTCTCTCTTAAGTGTGATATGTTCAGGACAGTGTGTTCATCATAACCCACCCAATCTCAGCCAAATACTGCAAAGATTGGGGGTTTTCATGTTCACACATGAAATGTTTAGTGAATCAGAGCCGAATATTACATAAAGATAAGTGCTTCCCATTAGATTAATAGTGTACCTAAATTTGGAGGCATATTCACATCCAGCCTGGCTTTATTTGCACGTTGTTGAAAATGTAGAAATCCTTTGTAACAGGTGTTAGAGCTTAGCAGAATGGCCAGGTGGACAAATGACAGATGGACACATCATGGATACATAGGCAGATGGACAGTCCTGGATTCGTAGCCTGTATCACTTTGTTTTATTACACTGATTCAGTCTAGAGTGTTTGCTAACAGCCAGCTGCTTTTCTGCCCAGTCTTTGGTCAGATCACTTGGCTTCTCTGAATGAAGTTCTGGATTCAGACAGTATTTAAAACAGTAATTGAAATGTGGAAATCAAAGAAGATAAAAAATTGGCAAAGCTTTCAATATATTATTGGTAATAGCTGACGACGTAGCATAATTAGAACAAAAAACTGTGCTTTGAAGGCTTCCTCTGAGAAGATTCTATTGCTTATTCCAACGAAGTTCAGCAAGAACCCAGAAGACGTGGTCTAACTGCTACTGTATTGTGCAGCACTGTACAAAAAGTTTTTTAGGTCCTATTCACGTCTGTTATTAACACCTGTCTTGAGAGAATTAATTATAAGTGGACGGTGAGACATATAGTCTTTTTACACCTGGCCTTTCTGTGTGTTTGGATTACTTCTCCAGAGACCACACGTGAGCAGATTTTGTGACTGGAGAATGGGTGCAATGCACATAGAGGATGTCAGTCTCTTGCTGTGTTTGTTGTGAGAGAAAAATGTCTGACGGGTTCTTGTTCATGTACATTTATGAGCTGTTACAAACGTTGAGATCACATGGATTGCAAATGCAACTTGTAAACAAACAGCAATACAGCTGCTTTTGCTCTGATGACACAGTTGCTTAAGGTGTTCCTTCAACACATTAATACGTTTAAGCTTTCACACTACAGATGTTATGTGGTCATATGCGCCCCTGACCACCTCCCAAAGTGGGTTAAGTGATTGAATCACAGTGCATTCCCAAGACTTATAGCTGCCCACTTATGATTGGATCACACAATGTTAATGGCAGGTGTACACGAGGCTATTTGGAAACTTTTGTCTACAAATGACATATCAGCATGAATGGGCTTTGGTATTAGGCTGATGTTAGCAGATAATTGGTTCCAGTCCTGTAGCACATGCCTGGTGTGATCTGGTGTGGTTAGCTGCCTATGGGGCAGTACTGTTTGTGTAATTTGAGCATGATAGCGTAGTGTTGTATGTTCCTCTGTAATAAAAATATCTTTTTAAAGCTTAAAGAAAAACAATATTTCATCATACTTTGTTTTAATATTGGTATTGAGAACGTTTTGAGAAAGTAGTGCTATCGTGCCATTTCTTGTGTTCAGTTACACTTAAATTTATGTCTGTTTCTTTTGTTTAATTGGTAGTTCTGAGCAAAAACGTACAGTATCTGCTTTGTCATATTTTGCTCTTTTCTGGTGGTGGAAAGTGAATGTTCTGAGGTCTTTCCATTCAAAGAGAAATATAGTTTAAGTGGCAGCAGTAGCGACGTTCGCTCTCTGCACAAAGGCGTTAATGAATCTCATCTAATTATCAAGCCTGGTTGAAATGTTGTGTTGTGGTAATTAGAGCAAACAAGTCACAGCATTGTCGTGTGTCCTCAGGACTCAAATGAAAAACGGCTGCTGAGGTTTGTCTAAGGCTGCTCCTAATATTGCAGTTGTGTTGCTACATGTTGAAAAATTACTTGCAATATACCAAAAGCTTTGAGGCTGTGATGTGGTTATAGAAGGGCTTGCGTCATCAAAGTACCCAAAGAACATTTGTGATTGATTAGGTTGTCATCATTCCGAGGCTGATACTGTGGTAATGACGAGCAAAGACATGCGTATCTCAATATTTCATTTTTCCGAGGTTTTCACACAAGTTTGTTCAAACCAGCTCCGCCAGCAAAACGGTAGTGCCACATTTAAAAGAGGCTATAAAAACTTTTATTACGTTGAACTTCCATGCACAGGTTTTTATTGTTGTTTGCATGTTTTGAATGTAAAGACCTGTAACAGTAAAATGTATTACCACCAAAGAAGAAAATATGTGGCACTTTGTTTAAGTCTGTGCATCATTTTAAGCTACAGTAAGTAATGAGCACATGCTAAAATAGGTTATGTACTAAAATTAGGTTAATGTTATAGGTCTTCAGCTGGTTTTATATTTTAACATGTTAGTTAGTTCACTATGCAAGCTGTGGGCTTCCAGGATGAGCGGATGGCATTTTTCCATGTGGAAATGTTTACAAAATGAGTTGTATTTTAAGCCAATTAGTCAGTTTTAGGTCATAGTTTGACAGGACAAGCTGTCGATTGTTCTGTAACAGTACACTGCTCAATACCTTTTTAATAACAGAAGTGATGCGACTTAGAATATTCCACTGACTAATTTTAGTAATGTAGTACGATCAGCTTCAGGGATTTTTGTAAAGGCAACATTAGCCATTCTGATAAATCACTTACAGTGTGACCTCAGGGAGTCATTTGGTTTGTCAGAACACCAGCATGGAGAGAGAGCTGTTATATGTGAAAAAGTTCATTAAATTAAGGTTCCAACCTTCAGCCGTAATTGTTCTCTTGCTTTCATTATCTGCTCACATAGTTACAACACTATAAGCACATTGCTGCCCCCTCAGATGAAGTGGTTAACTCAATTAAGGTTGAAAATCACTTTAAAAACGTAAGTTTCAGCCCTGGATATACGTTAAAACAGAGAGACTGAGTGAATGAGTGCTCAGACAGCATGCAACTCTGTGCAAGACTGCTAAGTCTGCTAACTTTGTGGATCAGCATTACGTGATGATTAGCTAACTACGCAAAAACGATGAGTTGCGAATGATTGGTCAAATGTTTGCAAAGTTGGTTGGTTTATTTAAAGCCGATTCCATGTTTTCATGTGTTAGTCATTGGGTATGAAATGACTGACAGTGCATGAAGCCACGTCTAAATAAGAAAACATTAGCCATGCCTGTCGTGATGTGCACAGTGATTGAGAGACAGATGTTTTGGGAGAAATGTGTATTAGGCTGTGTTTTCTAGCTCTCCCATGTATGAGCACAGACCTCCAGTGGCTGTTCTTGTATTTTTAATTAGCCCCCTACTATGACCCAGCACTAAATATAGAATGTACAGAGAAAGGCAGAGAGAGGAAAAAAGGAGGGTGGGGGAGGGAGGGAGGGAGGGAGGGAGGGAACAGAGCAGAAGCACAAACATGAACACAGACACACACCGTATTTGTACATTTGTTTTTCATTTGCTTGTGTTTGTTTTTTTCTCCTCTCACTTAAGGCATAGATATTCCCCTCACGTGCAGCTACACAGCTTGTAGAGGGCTGAACAAATGATCTGGGGTAGGGGAACGAGAGGTGGCGATGCAAGAGAATAGGTGTACACACACACACACACCCCCACACCCTCTTACAAATGCAAGGAAAGGACACATTCTCAAGGACAAGAAGTTTGGTGCTCTCGTGAGAAATAAACTAAGATTGTTGACAGACTCTGTTTCTAAACAGCTTGGATTAGCTGTGAAAAAAATACGGTCTGTTTCTCTAATTGATTAAAGAGAAAAGGTGGTTATGCTGTATTAAATCCGTTCCGTGCTGCCTTGATTGATGGATGCGCTGTGATAAGTTCTAACTGAGTGTACACGCACATTCAGAACGCAGCTCACATAGCTTAGGCCTTATCGTTTTTTCATTAGGGTAAAAAAAAACTTTTCTTACTCAAAATATGAATAAATTACATTATTAACCCTTAAATACCCTTAAAGTACTATGTATGTAATTCCATATTGAGTAACACTGTAAGATGCAGTTTGTTTTAAAT
Source organism: Pygocentrus nattereri (assembly GCF_015220715.1). Lineage (NCBI taxonomy): Eukaryota > Metazoa > Chordata > Actinopteri > Characiformes > Serrasalmidae > Pygocentrus > Pygocentrus nattereri. Next base: position 1,970,641 of record NC_051232.1, on the reverse strand, counting down.
GTGATTTTTTAAAGCAGTTATTATTGCTTCTAGCACTCAGAACTCTCTGTATGGAAATTCTGAGCCCAGCATGACTCAAAGACTGCGGCTGTGTCCAAAACGGGTCCCTACTCCCTCATTAGTAGTGTGATCTACATGGGAGAACTATGTCGTTTACTAAATAGTGGTAAAGCACATGAATCAATAGTTCTGACACTTACTCCTCATTAGCCTGCGTCACTACTCACCAGTGACATAAACAAACCAGCAGTATTTGCTGAGCGAGGCTGAATTTGCTTTTTATTCACAATCTTAGACATGAGCGTAATGTTTTGAAAAGTGCAGGGGACAAGAGAAAGGAAGTAAAAGACATGACTAGACTAAACATTCAATGCTTGGTCCATGGGTACAGTTAACAGTCAGCATAGTGTTGTATGCTGAGCAGTATTAGGGTATTTGTTTTTAATTGTAAGAGCTTCTGTTTTTTGAAGAGTTTCTTGAGAGTCGTGAGAGAGTCAGAAGTTTAATTTTCAGTGGCTCAGCAAACAGCGGTAAATTAACATATTTCTTTCCATTGTTTAGTAACAAGAGACTTCCAAAGCCACAGTTTGGTAACAGTTTGTCTTTGAGTAAAGGCTCAGTCACACTAGCTTATTCTAACAACATTTTGCATGCATAATTACTTTTATTTTAATAGAATTCTCTGTGATGAGCAGTTTCACATCACAGATTTCCAGAGGGAGTCAGATTTGACTTTTGTGAATTCTCATTTAGGGCTAGGCAATATCACAATATATATTGTTATCATAATATATCATATTGTGTTACAATAGAGTACAATTTTTGTATTTTTTTTTTTAAATGCAGCACTACTAGTTATTTTTTCCAGATACAACTAGTCAGATGTGTAAATATATATATATATTGTGGCATATAATGCAAAATGTCTTGAAGTATCACAATATTACATTTTTGCCAGATTACCCACCTGTATTCGCATCCTTGACCAATAGCACTGCCTTGATTTGGCTGTGAACGTCTGAAGATATTTGACTTTGTATACAAAATACACAGCAACATACAACTCCAATTTTACGTTGTGTAAAACATAAATAAAAACAGAATATGATGATTTGAAATCCTTTTCAACCGATATTCAATTGAATACACTACAAAGACGAGATATTTAATGTTCAAGCAGATCAACTTTATTGTTTTTTCAAATATTCACTCATTTTGAATTTGATGCCTGCAACACGTTCCAGAGAAGTTGGGACAGGGGCGTGTTTCCCACTGAGTTACATCACCTTTCCTTTAACACTCAATAAGCGTTTGGGAACTGAGGACACTGATTGTTGGAGCTTTGTAGGTGGAATTCTTTCCCATTCCTGCTTGATGTCCAGCTTCAGCTGCTCAGCAGTCCGGGGGTCTCCGCTGTCGTATTTTGAGCTTCATAATGTGCCACACATTTTCAATGAGAGACGGTCTGGACTGCAGGCAGGTCAGTCTAGTACCCGCACTCTTTTACTATGAAGCCACGCTGTTGGAACACGTGCAGAATGTGGCTCGGCGTCGTCTCGCTGAAATAAGCAGGACGTCCCTGAAAAAGACGCTGCTTGGATGGCAGCAGATGTTGCTCCAAAACCTGTATGTACCTTTCAGCATTAATGGGGCCTTCACAGATGTGCAGGTTACCCCTGCCATGGGCACTAACACCCCCCCACACCATCAGAGGTGCTGGCTTTTGAACTTTGTGCTGAAAACAATCCAGACAGTCCTTTTCCTCTTTGGCCCGGAGGACACGACGTCCATGATTTCCAGAAACAGTGTGAAATGTGGACGCGTCAGACCACAGGACACTTTTCCACTCTGCGTCAGTCCATCTCAGATGAGCTCGGCCCAGAGAAGCCGGCGGCGTTTCTGGGTGGTGTTGATATGTGGCTTCGCTTTGCATGGCAAAGTTTTAACCTGCACTTGTAGATGGAGCGACGAACTGAGTTCACTGACAGTGGTTTTCCGAAGTGTTCCTGAGCCCATGTGGGAATATCCGTTACAGAATGATGTGGGTTTTTAATGCAGTGCCGCCTGAGGGGTCGAAGGTCACGGGCATTCAATATTGATTTTCTGCCTTGCCACTTACTTGCAGAGATTTCTCCAGATTCTCTGAATCTTTTGATGATATTATGGACTGTAGATGATGAAACCCCTAAATTCCTGCAGTTGCACGTTGAGAAACGTTGATCTTAAACTGTTGGACTATTTGCTCACGCAGTTGTTCACTAAGTGGTGAACCTCGCCCGTCCTCGCTTGTGAACGACTGAGCCTTTCAGGGACGCTCCCTTTATACCCAATCATGACCCTCACCTGTTTCCAATTAACCTGTTCACCTGTGGAATGTTCCAAACAGGTGTTTTTTGAGCATTCCACAACTTTCCCAGTCTTTTGTTGCCCCTGTCCCAACTTCTTTGGAACGTGTTGCAGCCATCAAATTCAAAATGGGTGAATATTTGCAAAAAACAATAAAATTTACCTGTTTGAACATTAAATATCTTTGTAGTGTATTCAATTGAATATAGTTTGAAAAGGATTTGCGAATCATCATATTGCATGATTGTTACCAATATTATTTTGACCGTTCCGGTTGCCACGTTGTTGTTGTTAGATCCCTGTTTTAAGCTGGGAGCTGCACTATTTTGCAGAATGTTAGCAAGACCACAATACTGCACAGTTTCATCAGTGTGGGTTAGACATGTTAGAACAACAGGACAGAAGGCAGTGGGTGGTTTAATAATGAAAAAGAAATGTGAAGATGTCTCACCTAGAAAAATAATTATTATTCTATATTCGCTGTCTCTCTGCATCTGTGTCTGAGTCAAGGTAGTTAGTAAATAATAGGCTCTCATCTGAGGTCATTTAAAAATAGGCTATCTCTCTCTCTCTCTCTCTCTGGAGAGAATGATAAATATGTGATGGATGGGAGATAAATAATGAATCTGAAGTGACTTCACCCATGGAAGCAGGATGTCGAAATGTTGGCCAATTACATCATAAGGAACCCTGCTATAAAATACTGCTGCAAGGAGTAGCGTAGAACATGTAGATATTAGAGTATGTTGTTTTTTATAGATTAGTGTGAGTGTAAATTAAGGATTATTAATTACAGTGAACCATTAACATTTGAGGTGAGTTATGATTGTCCTTGTACAGTATTTTATTCCAGTGTCACTGTTAATGCCAGGCTCTACTCTAACCAAGAAAGTCTTGAATTGTGTAAAGGATAATAATGGAAAAGAACAAGAGCTACGCTGGTCATATCACATTGAATCAGCCCTTATTGGCTCATAACTTTCACTGCTTGCCAGAGCTCTTCCAGTTTCCTACTGATATACTCCCCCAGTTCAGCTGCCACCGCCACTGGCCAGATGTGGAGCCATTATGGACCACGTTTCCTCCATGACGACTCATGACTAATTGGTCTCCAGAGACTGTTGCATACGTGCTGTTACATACAAAAAGGCACCTAGCGCCTGACATGCAGTCAGACTAGAACAGACTGCTGTGACATGCTACAATCTAAACCTGACCGAATAAACTAGTGTTGTTAAGGGGGAATTTTAAACTAACACAAAAAAACTGATTTGCTTTCACAAAGTTGGCAGACCTTGACTCAATATAGCTGTTACATAGTGTTAAAAGATTTTTTTTTCAGTTTTATTAAGGCCTGTATAAGCAACAGTGTTGTCTTAAAGGTGCAGTATGTAAGATTTAGAGACATCTGGTGGTGAGGTTGCCAATTGCAACCAGCTGAACCCCTCCCTCATTCCTCCCTTTCCAAGTGTGTAGTAGAACCTATGATGGCAGCCAGGTTTTCTACTGTTGCCTGTCCCAATTTTGTTTTGTTTCTTTATATTTTTGTTTCTTTGAAGATTAGGTTTCATCCTATCTTGCTTTTTTGTGCTGAACAATAAGTACAATCATTTGTCAGAATCTTAAACGTTTAACAACACAAAATGATCAGCACCAGCAACCCCCACTGATTTTCCTTCATCTTCCAATGTGCTATTACACCACCAAGTTCGAGCTGCTGCTTCAGGGTAAAAGTGCAAAAGACGCTCTCTAGAGGTGGTGTTTGCTTTTTTTTATTATTCTGGGCTACTGTAGAAACATGGCGACACAATGTGGCGGCCCCTGTTGGAAGTGGTCCTGCTCCCTGTGTAGATACTAAGGGCCTATTCTAAGCTAACGAAAAGTAAATTTAGTTACAGGTGATTAAATTCTAATGAAAATATGGTTTTATATTTTTTTTACCATATATATATATATGTATATATATGGTTTTCCATTTCTGCTAATAAATCTCCCTAAATCTAACACACTGCAATTTAAAATTTTAAGTGGGGAGTTTTACCTGAAAAACATGGAGCTTGTGAGTTGCCTGTAGAGGAAGACTTTGTCAGACTGAAGAATTTAGGGCTCAGTTACTTTATGATTCTGTGGAAGGGTGTTCTCTCATGTCCATGTATCAGTACAAGTTTTAAGACTTTTGTTGGACATTCATCCTGTTCGCTCTTAAGAAAGCATCTGAACTGAATAAAACGAAGACCCGTCAATTCTTGGTATACTACCTAGAAATAGCCATCAGCTTGCTGTTACCATCATAATCATAAAGAGGTCAAGCTTACACCCAGAGATTGTAATATTGTAATGCTGCTGTCTACAGAATTACAATATGACTTCAGTTGTCTGTTTCATTAGATCAGTATGGTGGTACATCCTTAACTATAAATGACCGTTAACCACTGTTCTGGACTGTGCATTATAGGCTAAAAATCCATTATAAACTTGCAACTGTTGTTCTTTCAACTGACAGTGGTATCATTGAAACAATGGCACTTGAAACTTACATGATTAAAATTTGGCACACATTAATAAAATGTGTTACTCCAACACAATTCTTGCCAAATTAACCAGATTTAGACAAAGCAGGGGTGTTGATGTAATATATTTGATTTGTATCTAACCAATCTAACATTTTAATTATGAATCTTTTTTCTTTTTCTCAGTTTTATTGTTTTTATACAAACATAAGCAGATGTTTTTGGAAGTTCCTCATTGTTGATTGCCACTGGGCATCCGTCTCACCCACATGGTAAATCTGGTCAGGGTAATTGGATAGGTTGTGATTAATTCATATAAAGACTCATTGGTTAACTGGCTGAGATTAATTGATACGTTGAGTGAATAATTGATATGTTTTGATCGGTTAAGGTTAGGTGGCTTGCTGTCTCAGAGAAATCTAACTGAAGCATTATAATCTTCTTTTGGGCTGTCATTTGAGGCAAAAATCTCACATCTATACACAAACAGACACTGTCTGAAGCACTATATCTGCGAAGTTAAAATTCATGCCCGGCTACACCACTCGGCCTCCTGCCCACCTGCTGGTTGTCGTGGTGATGATACTATCCGCAGGCTGGGCTTAATAATTGATAGCAGGTCTTTTTGGCAGTAATCGCTCATCAGATGCACTCCTCTTATGGGAGATATTAGAAAATGTGTGTGTGAGGTTTGTGTGTGTGTGTGTGCACATATGTGCATGTGTGTGTTAATGTAGATGTCTTTAGGGTAAAGTGTGTTTGATGCTTAGTGTACTATTTGGCAGGAAATGCTAGTTTTGCACTGGGTGCTTTTAGGGTGTGTGTTTGCATTTATGTGATTTTTGGCTTTGGCTGATCCTCTGGATGATATTGAGGGTGTAAACTGCTGAGTTGTAGGTCAGACCAAAAAGACCCACTGCTTTGTGTGTATGTGTCTGTGTGAAGAGAGAGACATTTAAACCTTTAGGGGCACTTTTGCTGATTATTTGTTTGATGTAACAACCAATTGCATGCCTATAATGTCAATGTCAGGAAGCAGGGTGGGGTGCAAAGATACAACTCATTATATTATATTAAATTATATCACATTGCTGTTTCATGACTTGCATGTTTGCTTAAGCCTAATATGTTATCTTGCTGTAATAAACTAAGACACATTTTCAGAATTTTTGAAAAAATGTATTGAATCGAGACATCGCTGTATTGTGTCAAACAATATTCTGAATCTTTGCTCCTTGGGATGCATGACAATATTGCGCAGTGGGTAGTGCTGTTGTCTCATAGCAAGGAGAGCCTGGGTTCTATTCCCTGGTTGGGTGACCAGGGTCATTTGTGTGTTTACATGTTCTCCCTGTGTCTGCGTGGGTTTCTTCAGTCCCAAGACATGCAATCAGGCCAATTGGACATGCTAAATTGCCCCTAGGTGCGAGTGTGGGTGTGAATGTATATATCTGTCTGTCTGCCTTGCAATGTACTGGTGACCTGTCCAGGGTGTATCCTACCTTTCAATCAGTGAGGCTCCAGCTCCCCCCACGACCCAGAAGGATAATCAGCTTAGAAGATGTGTGTTTGTATGTGTGAACCGCTGTGTTCCAATTTTTACACTGTGTAAAATTTCGGCATTGTTATCAGTAGAAATTCACCAATCCGTTATTATGAATCGGATTGGAACCAATCCTGACTATATTCAGATATCAGCCAGATGTGTCTTTACCCATTCAGTACTGTCTGTGAGGCCACATTCATGTTTGCAGTCGATGGACAACAGCAAACCAGATATTACGTTGTTTTCATTGTAGCTGCAATTAGCTGCAATGGACAGTTCTTCCACTACCGTCCACTACCGTCAACGGTCCACAGATGGAACAGTACATCAAGACAAGTCAATTTTCCTAACTTTTCCTGTCGACTACAGCAGTTGAATACACCAGGTGTTGAATATTTTTAGCGCCATCGATGCCAAACATCTCGAATTCCAGATGAAGACAGCATTGTACAGCAAAAACAAAAGAGTACAGCGTATCTTCCTGCCTTTCTCCACCTTAAATAGACAGTTGGCTCTGTGTGCTGCTATGAGTTGTTTAAACAGCTGAAAGCAGCATCAGCTGCAGCTTGACTTGGAGTGCATTATGCCAAAACATGATAAACATCAAAAACACCTTCTGTTTTTATTAACAGAGCAGAAAGCTCATACAGGATATAATTATGAATGATCAAAAAACAGACAAACCTCTTTGTTTAAGACAGTCAGACTAGCAAGCATAAATTCTGCCTCAGTTGTTTAATGTTGGTGTGTTAAAATAAAACCCTGTTTTGTATCAGTTTTGCAAGCAAAAATACACACATTTGTGTTGTTAGCAATTTTCTATAGACTTAAAAGATCAAATTAAAATAGATTAGCTGTGATATTCAAATACATATTTATGATTTTATTTAATAAGATACAGAATAATAAGATACAGCTGTTAGTAGCACAGCAACATGTAATAGTTGCAAAGCTAAAGTTTTGAGGGGAAAACTCACACTTTATTTGAAGGTTGTCACTGGAATAATAGTTTGTTATCCAGAAGCATAATAACCATAGTAGCATAATAACAAAGTTTTTTGTGATACTTCATTCTTGTTTTTCATTCTTAGTCATTTTAATTTGTATTACTGTTTTGCTTTAATTACAGCCAAGCATTAGACACAATTAAAATAAAATAAAATAAAATAAAGCACTGAAGTCAGATTGCTATTTGGTATCAGCCCAGAGATCAGGAATCAGATTGGGATTAGAAGAGAGAAACTGGAATTGGTGCATCTCTGGATATGGGCCGATATGTATTTGGATGTTTGCGTTGGCCCGCATTCCCACATTTGTGCATCTCTTTGTACACTTCTAGTGGGGTGGCCTGAGTAAAACCAGTTCTGTGGTACAAGCTGGATCAAGTATGTTGCATGATACTGCATATTTTACATTGATCAGTTCATGTCAAACAGAGTTCCCTAAGTTTATGGTGCTGAGTACATCTTTGCAAGTAGTTAAATGGCAGTGGAGACTTTTGCCCATGGCTAACACGACCATATGGGGATGTAGTTGAGCATGGATAACACACTTTTTCTCCTGCCTACACTCACACACAGTAGCACATAGTTCCTAATTGGCTGTAAAACCCTTGTCTCAGCAGTTGGTGAACACTTTTGCAGGTGTATGGCTAAGCAGTTTTAACTCCCTCTCTCTCACTCACCTTCTCTTTTTGTATCCTTTTTTTTCTTTTTCTCTAGGAGAGAAAGAGCTGGCACTTCATCCATCCATCCCAAAAAGTGGATCAGCGAAGCACACCTGTATACTTCTACTGGACACGGCCTTTCAGTTGGTAAGTCATGCCTGAGGTGGGGAGTGTTAGCTGATTTGTACCACAATTCTGAATCATTCTTAAACGGCTCGCGACTCGATTCAGTCTTGATACTTGTGAAATTTCAGCCTGACATAAAAACACGGACAAAACTGATTCAGTTTGTGCTGCCAACCATATTGCTCTGTCAGTTTTCATCAGTTTTACTTCAAACACCCAGCCTTTCAATATTGAAGTGAAAAACAACTGAAACAGTTGACTGGTGTTTAGTTTATATAGGAGATGTACTAGCTAGAGCAGTAGCTTTTATAGCTGAAGTCATTTCAAGTAGTTTTGGCTCTTTCCTTTATATGTTGTGTTTACTTTGTGTAGTGCTATAATTTTGTACTTCCTACTGAAGGTTTTTTTTATGAAAGGCTTCTTGAAGTCATGTCAGATTTGACAGGTTTTTACTGTTATAAAATGCAATGCCTGCATGAGACTTGGACTTGCACCTCAGAGACTAGAGACTCGACTTGGACTTGCACCTCAGAGACTAGAGACTCGACTTGGACTTGCACCTCAGAGACTAGAGACTCGACTTGGACTCGCGCCTCGGCAACTCAAGACTCAACTCAGACTCACAACTCTAAGACTTGAGACTCAACAGAGACTTGCACTTCAGAGACTCAGACTCAGACTCGACACTCGAATCAAACTCGCATCTCTACAACTCGAGACTTGACTCAAACTCGCATCTCTACAACTCGAGACTTGACTCAAACTCTCATCTTAGAGACTTGGACTCGTGCCTCAGATACTCAAGACTCAACTTGGTTTCGTGCCTCAGATACTCAAGACTCAACTTGGATTCAGAGACTTGAGACTTGACACTGTCTCACATCTTAGAGACTCGAGATTCAACTCTGACTCGCACCTCAGACACTTGGGACTCAACTTGGACTCCCATCTCAGAGATTTGAGACTCAATGCAAACTTGCAGCTCAGAGACTCGGACTCACACATCACACACTCGAGACTCGACTTGGACTCACATCTCAAAAAACTCACCTCACAGGCTCGAAACTTGGCTCAGACTCATAAATTGACCGTTGAGTTGTACACAAATACACAGATGACTTTTTTGTGTGTAGAGAGCATTAGTTGTGTGCATTGAGAGAGCAATGAAATACAGATGAACGAGATCTATAAAAGCTACAGAATTGTGAACTCACCTCTGAGACTGTGTGCGTGTTTGTGCGAGAGAGAGAGAAAGAGAGATAGAGAGAGAGAGAGAGACAGACAGAGAGAGAGAGAGAGAGAGAGAGAGAGAGAGAGAGAGACAGAGACAGAGACAGAGAGAGAGAGACAGACAGGCAGAGAGAGAGAGAGAGAGAGAGAGAGAGAGAGAGAGAGAGAAAGATTGAAAGGGCCAGGTCTGCAGATTCAGCACTTCCGCTTACCTGTCATGTGTGCACACGCACGCAGATCATTGGCGTTCAGTGAAAACACACACACACACACACACACACACACACCTTTCACTTGTGCTCAGTGTATCAGTGGGCGAATACAGGTCAGCTCCCAAGTGTACAGCTGTCTCAAATTCCCTGTCTCTCTCTCTTTCTGTCTCTTTTCCTGCTCACTCTCAGACTTTTTAATGGTCATGATCCTTTTAATTATCATTCTCAAGAAAACATGGTGTGTAAATAAGATACTGTTACACACCATGTTGTAGAGATGGTGTGATGCCACATTTAAGTTCTGATACAGATATTGAAACCTTGATTATTGGCTCATGCATAGTAGCTTTTAGATGAGCTGTCTTCGCTGGGCTGCCCAGCTGGTCAGCCTATGAGAGTCACTGTTTTTTGTTGTTTGCGTCATACGTGATGGTCATTCCGTCTCATTACATCAAGTCAGATCAGTTGGCTCAGTTATAAATTTAGAGCCGGGTCTCTCAGCTTCTAAACGGCCTTTCGGTCTGTAGCATTGCCAGTTTTTTATTCCCAGAATTATTCAAATTAGCAATATTATCATTTAATTTTCACTAAAACTCTACCTTCTAGTTAAGTAATTAATTGCATTATGTTTGCTATTTGAAAAAGTATGTCAGAAGTTATGCAGTTTCACTGGATGAATTTTGAGATTGCGATCACAATATAGGTGGATGGGCAAAATGCATGCAAATCTCATCAAGAATGAGCCATGAAAAACAATTAATTTACCAAAATAAATAAATAAATAAAGGGCTGTTCACCTCCCAGCATTTCCTTAAAAAAGCCAGTTCAAAGAGCCAACTCATCACTAAGAGGCATCGCCTCTAAAAATGTTTTTATTTTTATAATTATCACTTTGTAAACTCTTAAGCACGTTTAGCCTATGCTGGCAGCTACAGAATGAGTATTGATTTTTTACACTCTCAAGGTGGTTCTGTGTAATTGTAGCAAAGTGTAAACATGTGCATGATTGAGGGTGAATGCAAGTAGAAATCACCTTGGTCTTTCTTTACTCTGTGAAACTTTCATGCAACTCTAGGTCCTGAAAACCTGCATCAAACGAAACTGAACTTCAGTTGCATAATGTAGTGTCCTGCAGTTCATTTGAAACTCTGACGTAACAGTTGCAAGTCTAAGCTTTGTGATTCACGTTTTCTGAAACAGGCAGTCAAAATACTGATAACGTGTCACATGAACATGTTAAATGACATCATTTTAACTCATTCATTTTACTAAATTAATGGACAATAAAATAGAAGATGGCTTTCTGGAAAATTGAAAATGAGATTTCCGGACTAACTTTATGTAAGGTTGGAAGTTATTCATTTTGTCCGTGACAACAAACAAATGTGTTTCTTGATGCTATACATCCTATATTAACTAGCCAGCTAACTCCCTGCCTTTTTTTTATGGTGTTATGATTTATGTTAGATTATACATTTTCATCTCTCCGTGCTCCTAGAAGAACTTGCCGTGCCTCCAGGACATGGGAGAGAATGAGTGAGCGAGAATTTAGAGACGACCATAAACATACATTTTCAAAGGCTTAACAAGCACAGAACAAATTGAGGCTTAGACATAATTAAGACATAATTGAGACAAATTGAGACATAAAAGATACATATATGTAGATCAGAACAGATATACAGAACAGCAGTGACAGCTGAAAATAATATACAAAGGCAATAAAAATGCTTCAAATATGTGAACACATCAACTTTTTATAGCAAAACTTATTTAAAAAAATATGAGTTGCTAATTTAGCTAATGGACTATGTTGGTACAGCTTTGTTTTTTTTAATTGCATACAACTTGTTGTGTTGTAAGTTTGATCAGGTAAAGCCTGACTTAGAGCCTGTTATTATGCTAATAACAGTCCTAGATTGTGAGTGTCCTAGAGAGATCTAACTAAATCCGTCTTCATGGATATTCGTGACATAGCTGTGGATACAGCATGTCAGAATTATGATCATAATAAGTAGCACTAGTGTGATACAATAGCATACACTGGCAGGTGGACTGCATATAATGCATGGGTTTTTATACCTTCTACCATAGACTTATGCGTGACATAAATAGCATTCAAAACCAGGCTTGCCTTGTATTAAACTAGTGTAAATTAAGCACTTCATTTAACATGGCCATCTGAAAGTACTAGGGATATGGGAAAAGGAGCCAGTGCCAATATCCAGTATTTTTAATATACATATCTGCTGATGCTGATACATAAATGTTGGTAACATATACATTGAACAAGTATACAATGGATACATTTTAGTGCAGTAGCCCACCGTTGCTTTTTTTTTTTTGCACAGGTGATAACTAATTTGTGTTTTATACATATTTTTGTATGCTGAATATTCAGTTATGCATTACGATCAACCACTGATTTCAAATGAAAAATGTGGTTAACATGCCTTTGGTCAGTCCAGAAAAGGTTCTGTTATGACTTTACACATCAGACTTGGATTGATGAAGAGCTTTTGTCAAGCTCATAGTTCTAAATAGAGCTAATTAGTAGTGCCAAGACCAATGAAGGAATTTTTGTAGATCCTTAAATTAGATAAGTAATAGTGGAGTGATAAAATGAGTGAAGCAGAAAAAGCAACATGGCTGTTGTTCAAGTTTGTTACTAAGAACTTTCTGGAAATCATCTAGCAGAAAATTACTGCAAAATAATGAGTGACCTATTGACGTCATACAAAGCTATTGTGTGCAACGTGTCATTAAAAATACATTTGTGTTCTTTTCTGAGAACCTCGGCTCTGTCAGTGGTGAGCATGGCCAGCAATTTCATCAAGTAATTTCCAAGTGGTGCCTTAATATGCTAACTGCTATCAAATAAGTCATTCCAGAAGCAGCAAAAAAGCTGAATGTTTTTAGGAAATATTATTAATCTTTGTTTTTAACCTAAACATTTTCTTTAAAATTTCAGTCATGTGTCACATAAAATCCCTAGCTTTTAGAAAATATACCTTAAAACACATTTAAAATCAGCTGAAAACATCCTACTAGAATCACCTTTTTTAGTTCATGTGACAAAAAAATAATATTTCTGTCACCCAGTGTAATTTTTAAGCAATTATCTGCTGACAGCAACATGATTCATTGTGATGATATCAATGTGCATTCCTAAAATATACATATAACATATAAAATAACATGCCCAACTATCCTATATGAAGAAATCGCCTATGGAGCCAACAGCATGACTTACACAAATTCACAGCTGTTTTACATGTTAGACTGTTTCAGAATAAATAATGATATATATATATATATATATATATATATATATATATATATAAAGTAGGCCCATTCCACTTAACAAATACTCCTCAAGAAATCACATTGCCTTGCAGGAGGTACTTATTACATTTTTCTCATTTAGAAAAATGACACCACCAGTGAAAATGTTTCACATTTCAGTTGTCCTATGTTGAGCTTGAGGATAAAGGAACTGTGACAAGTCAAGCTCCATTTCAGTGGTTAGCCTTGTCTTTCAGTCACCAAAAAAGAGGTGCTGTCATCTCTTACCAGGTTTTGTTATTACAGTAATGTGAGTTCATTTCAAACTGGGCTACAGTTGCATAGGAAGCACTAGTTTCTCCAAATTATAGAGAGCAATGTGGTCAAGAATTATTGCTTAGCAGATTTGTAGAAACTGACATTGTAGATTCAGACATCATCAGTAATCACTCAGATTACAGCACCTTCCCAAGTAAAGCACATCTGGCTCGAATAGGTCTTTTAAGATTAAGATTAAGTGACCCTTATTAGTCCCACAGAGGGGAAATTTCACCTCCGCATTTAACCCATTCGTGCAGTGAAACACCACATACACACACTAGTGAAGACACACACTAGGGGGCGGTGAGCACACTTGCCCGGAGCGGTGGGCAGCCCAATCCGCAGCGCCCGGGGAGCAGTTGGGGGTTAGGTGTCTTGCTCAAGGGCACCTCATTCACAGACTATCAGCTCAGAGGATTGAACCAGAGACCTACCGGTCGCAAGGCTGGTTCCCTAACCTCCAGCCCACGACTGCACCAATTAACGAGCTAATTGTTGGTTTTATTGTG
>NC_051232.1:1936890-1951890 GCF_015220715.1 Pygocentrus nattereri | reverse complement strand
ACAAAACAAAGAAAACACGTGGGCCAAACCAAATCACAGCACGAACACCTGGACAGGACTGAGAGGGGCCCACGTTTTTTGGTGGACTGTCTTTCATTTGGTTAGTGAACTGAATGCCTAATACACTTGTACCAGCACCACACACACTACTATATCACTACCATGATATGCCATAATCTGATCTGGTCCTATGATGGTCCCTTTCCATTGATGAATCATATACCTGATAAACTGATAACACTGTCTATAAGACAGAGAAAAAGACTTGAAGAAAGAGAGAAGCTGAGAGAAAAGTGAGATGCAGAGAAGGAGAGATGGGGAATAAAGGAGTCATAGAGGAAGACTGAGGGATGGAGAGAAAGAGAGAGCAATGAAAATCTCATTATGGAGTGCAAAATGAGCTTGGTGATATTTCGGCTGATGAGTTTGGAATGAGGGGATTGAGTGTGTAGGGTTATAGATTTCTTTCATAATAGCCTGTGTTTCAGCTGGTCAGTGCGGAGGCAATATGAGAAGAGCAGCAAAGCAGATGCTGTTAGGTATTCGATCTTAATGTTGCTGTGTTTGGGTTTTGAGACTGGTGGAAATCTCTAATTGCATGCAATGTGTAGAACAGCATTTTGTAATGTTGGCTGTGCTTCGGTCTCCTTCTCACAGTGGATGAAACCAACATTTGTGAGAGCATTGAACGAGTATTCAAAGAGAACTTGGTGAAGGTCTTGTCTTCTGAAGATGTAACTGAATTATCTGTTGTCATATTTTCATCAGCATAATGTTAATTTTGCATCTGAGACGAAACATGGACCATCTTTTTGAGCCTGTGTGTATGGAGTGAATTCGTAAAGACGAATGATTTGGTCCAAAAAACTGGAAAAAAATGATCTGATGTTTCTGACTGTTAAATCAATATTTTAGGCCTTACAAGGCAACTTGCAGCAGCACAAACACACCATATTTTAGAGAGAATTATAAGGATATTTATTTTAGGGGTCAGTGACTGAAGCAGAAGAATACGAGGGGATGCAATCTCTTAAAATTTTCACCATCTATATTTTCTTTCCGTCCCAGGAGTTCTTTGTGTCAATCAAACGTGTTATGATCGGGTTTGTAGCTTGAAAATGCTGGTGGGCGGGCCAAGTTTCTAAATGCCTGACATTCTTAATGTTATTCGAGTTTATTAGAGGGAATAAAATGCTGATTAAAGATCTAACATGTTGAGAGGATCCAGTGATATATCCTTATAGTGAATAGTACTGCTCATGTCTGACAGTTTTCTTAGGGATGGAAGAATGCTACATAAGGGACCTGAGCATTTTGCCAGAGACCACAAAATAACTCAAATTCTGAAAGGGGAAGCAACTGACCCTGAAGCTAATTGACCACGGCAGAGCTAAAAAAAAGTGGTTTGATACGAAATCAGAGGTTGCAGCAACATTATGTGTGTCTTCAATTGTAATAAAGTGAATATATGGTTATTATAAAAGTCAAAGAGTTTATTAGTTATGTACACCTCGCCTTATTCTTCCTCTTTATTTTCATTACCTTAATACAGCTTTTATTCTGACATACTGGAGTTGCTTATGTTTGATAGAAACGTTGCTCCAGGGTCTACAAGCCCCACTCTTGGGGAAAGGGGATGAAATCATACAGTGAGTGTAACTATACAGTATACAGCGATACTGTTTAGTGCAGTCAAAAGAAAATTTGTATTTGTTTAAGTAAAAATATTTGTTATATATATATAGATATTATAAAAATAGTTGAGAGAATGAAAAAAGGTTGATTATTTTATTATATCTTGTATTATTAGTATAATCTTTTCACCAAATTTACACAAACAAAGAATTGGACATGGTGTGTGCACACATGCGTAAAATATAAAGCAGACAGAGAAAATATATATTCCAGATAAAATACCATATTTAACTGAAGAATAAATAAAATGAAAGTAGGATAAATGGAATAAAGAGTAAAAGAGTACATATAAAAGAGCCAATGGGAAAGGTGTGAATATGTACACATGTTCATGGTGTGAGGAGACATACGATAACAATTATATAATGACAGGAACATTGGTACAGTTGTGAAAATGAGCATTTGGTACAGTAGTGCTGCACAGTTACACAGTAAGGGAGGTTAAAGGGCAAGGTGTCCATAAGCGTTAATGAGCACTACAGCAGAGCAGTGGAGGCAAAAGCTGCTAGTATGTCTTATTGTGTTGGCTTTATTGGCCCTGAATCCTCTACCAGAAGGAAGTGGCTAGAAGAGGTGATGTCCAGGGCGAGAGTTTCAGCTGCATGCCTCATGACCCTGCACCGTGTAATGTTGGCAGACTACATCTGAGGATCCTCTCTGCTGTCACGATTATGAGTTTTGCTCATTCTTGTGAGGTGGAGGAACCACAGCCTATTGTTGTAGACAAAGTGAGAATAGACTTGATAATCAGCAGCAGGATAAAATTTCTTCTGCTTCTTAAATTGAATCAGTTGAATTACTATTTGCTAGATGTCTTAATTTGCAGGTCTGCCAAAAGAATAACATAATGAATCTTGATGAATTGCATTCTTTTATGTAGTTAAGTGCAATGAATTGCAGTTGTCTTATTTGAGAATCCAGTTTGATCTCATAGAAAGATGTGTTTTGTTTGAAAAGCAGTGATTTGCAGGGTCAAACTAGGTCAAATTAAGAAAATGTGATGAATTATTAGTATCATTTTTTTCACCAAGTTTACACAAACCAGGAATTGGTCATGGAATTGGTGTGGAAAAAATGTATGTTTATCATGTTTGTGTGTTATTAGTGTGTAATTTTTTTCATCCATGATCTAATGACTCCTGTTGTTATTGCTATATGGTGAATTAACCAGTTCTTTTATTAGAAATATCAGGTTTTGTTTGGCGCACTGGGCGATGATGGGTTGGTTTGGCTCAGTTTCTGGCAAAATTTTGTTGGATCAGTCACAGAACCGCAACTCACCGATGAACCAAAATTCCAGGCCTGATTTAAGCTCTAGGATGTGTGTGTGTGTGTGTGTGTGTGTGTGTGTGTGTGTGTGTGTGTGTGTGCGCGTGTGTTGGAAGTTATTTCCTGCGGGTCCATGAAAGCATTTTCTCCTTTTACAGATGCAGAGATGTATCACAGCAATGTGACAAGCCGCCTCACAATCCAGCTGTGTGTGTGTGTGTGTGTGTGTGTGTGTGTGTGTGTGTGTGTGTGTGGTGGATACATTTAAGTGGTGAAATCCACATCTTTGTGCACCAAACCAAAAAGCTTTTAACACTGACATTATTTCAAACCTTGACACACACACACACACACACACACACGCACACACACACACACACACACACACACACACACACACACACACACACACACACACACGCACGTACAGAATATGAGGTGCAATAATGAAATCCACAGAATTTTTGCCTTAGCTTCAGCTCTTACACACAAGCATGTTGTATTATTGTAGTCACAAGATTCATTGACTTGGCTCAAGTGGCCAGTGCAAATATGATATTTGTCTGTCCCGGAGTGTTAAAAAAAGCACACATTAAATGATCTGAAGGTTCTGCTGTGTTAAAAATCACATCTGTTTGTTTCTAAAAATCATACTTCCTGAAAATAAAGCCACAGGAACTGTACTGAACAATATCACCATAAAGCCCTGACATGGACCATTCTATCAAATTAGTTCAAACCGTGTTCCTAATATCAACAATCTGTTAAAAAATAATAAATTATTCAAGCCTGTCATGATGTTATGGTCTGTTTAAAGCCAGGGAATTAACCCTAACCCCTAAATTTAGAAGTTTAGCTTAACACAAGTTTCATTTATAAATAAAAAACTTAAAAAATGCTGTTCCACGTTTTCATGTCACTACTGAAACACAAAGATTTTAGTTCATAGGCAGAGCCTTATTTTAGCCACTCCCCAGCATCTTAGAGCAGGAAGCGAGACTGTATCCCTGTCCCTCATTGCCACATGGTGAGCAGTTAGGCTCCATTGTTGTAAAGCATTTCAGTACACTCAGTACACACACACCCTCAGATTCCCCTCCCTGTACATGAATTGATTGTATTTCTGATTTAAAGCTCTGGATGCACAATAACTTTCTCAGGCTAATCACTGGTAAAACTGAAGTCTTACTGGTTGGCCCTAAACATTTACTATCAAAGTCATCCAGTTTTTTAGTTAGCATTGATGGCCTGCTCGTTAAGCCTGCACCTGTTGCTAGAAATCCTAGTGTTTTACTCAACTCATCACTTGATCTGCATATCAAGTTCCTCACTAAGACCGCATTCTTTCATTTACGTTACATTGCTCGTCTTCAACCGTTCCTGAGCGATAAAGATGCAAAAACTGGTTCATGCCTTCATTATGCCCCGTATTGACTACTGTAACTCCCTCTTCGTTGGTCTCCCTGTAAAGTCTATACAAACGCTGCAGTACATTCAGAGCTCTGCGGCTAGAGCGCTCACCCACACTCAGCGTTCAGTTCACATCACCCCCATTCTCTTTCAGCTATACTGGCTACCGTGAAGTGACCTTGGGTTTCTGAAAGGCGCTATATAAATGTAACTTATCATCATTATTATTAAGTGAATGTGTCCCAAAGTCTGAAAATCAATGTGGAACATTAAACAGTGTTACTGCTTAAACAGTTTTTTTGCAATTAAGTAAACGTTTTGTGTTTTAATGAAATATTGATTTTATGTGTGTGCAACTGTTCAAAGCTGTGTTTGCTAGTCATGTACTGGTTGTAGTTTTTGAGGTTTGCTCAAAATTAGCCAAAACATTTGCTACCAAAACAGTTATGATTGTCTTGATAGTGACAAAATGGAATTTTAAGTCATTTCTTTCAATAAATAAAAATAATTAAGGTATAGAGTCACTCAAGGTAGTGTGTTAATGCAGATTCGTATTTACATGTAGTCTAATCCTAAATTAGACGTTACTGGTTAGTTGCTGTGTTATGGATTACCACCATAAATAAACACAAGAAGCATAGTTTTTTGAGGATATAATCTATGCTATTCATGTTGTTTGTGTTCAGGTTTTCTTCTGAATCTGATTCATATAGGGCGTAAATATAGAGAAATAGCTCAGAGGAAATATGTGTGTGTGTGTGTGTGTGAATGTGTGTTTTGATCTTACAGTGATCTGGATTTGTTTATTTCATGAATCCGTGTTATCCTTTGATATAATAACTAGGGTTACACATCTGGAGTTGGTTGTGTGGGTCTGTGTGTCTATATTTAAATCTTGCCCATCTGGGATTATGGATCTTCTGTTCTGGCCCACTCTTTATTTAGAGCTGTTTGAGCAGCAGAGTGAGGGAGTTTATGTCCACACAGCTGATTTTTGTTATTGATGTATGCACACACATACACACCTGCCAAGCTTTGAGGTGCAAATCTGTCTTTCATCATGATTCTCTCCAAATCCATCCTATCTGCACATGTGCTGTTAAGTCTCAGAAGCTCACTGTAAACAAGGAAGGTTTGCATATTTTCAAAAACAGCTATTCAGTGTTTTTGTGTTGTAGTTATTACGAAGATGCAGGAAACATCCGGTCGTATCACTCTTTGATCTGAGCTATGTGTCTTTGTGTTTGTGTATTTGCCCTTGTGTATTTTTGAAGGAAAAATAGCCCTGACTTGGTAGAAAAAAAAGAGGGAAAACTCAATGAAATCCTCATCACATTACAATAAACATACATATTTATACACATATAAAACATGTAGGACATTAAATATTTATAATTGTGTGTTACATATGGAACATATTATTATGTACAGATATGTGTATGTATAATCCACCATACTGTATGAAAGTCAGAGACCACCCTTTTGTTTACTTAGTTTAAAACAGATATGAAGTACAAGTTTCATTTGTTTTGCTTTTTTAAAAATCCGCAGTTCAGTCTTAGAAGTTGTCTGGACCGCAGCATCTGAGATTGTTTTAGATCTGAAGCAAGTGGAGCTTAATCTTCTGCTCTCTCTGAAAGATGAAAACTTTAAGTGCTGTTTTTCTGATAGGGGTCGTTTTGGTAATCATTTTATGATCTGTCTTTTTCCATATATTTGTATTTGAGTTTCTTCTTCCTCACGTAACATCTTCTATCTAACCTCCTCAGAATACTAATAATTAGTAACTTGCACTTAAAAGTCATTTTGATAGGAGCCCAGAAGTGGCCCATACAGGGTCAAGACCAAGATCAGATGAAGATTTTTTTCAAAATACAAAAATGAAAGGAAGACTGGGGAAAAAATGGAATTAATTGTAAATTCATTCTAATTCATTATACATGCTATATTATCATTCATTATACATAGTATATATTCATGAATAATATTATATTTTATACTTTACATCAAATGCCTCTCCGGAGCAGGGGTCACCAACTTCTGCAGAAGGCTGGTGTGGTGTTTAATCAGTTAGTCTTGATTTTATACAGTTGATAAGGTGAGCTCCTGCTTGGTATAAAAATGTCCAGCTGCATGAGGTTGGTGACCCCTGTTCCAGCCAGTGTGTGTGTGTGTGTATAAATTAATACATTTTAGTTCCATCCAAATGTCATTGATTTTTACATCACAGCTCACAGGTCAGTTAAAGTTCTGACTGCTTTTACCTACTATAAAACAAATGAATTGCCATGTTAATGAAAAGTCTCCATATCTTTGGGATAATTGGTTTTTAGTGCTTTATCTTCAGTATGGAGGCACTTGAAGAAGCATTTTCTTCTCAAGTATAAAATGACAGATAAAGTTAGACGTTATGTGGTGATATTGACTGTTGGCCGTTACTTCTCATGTTAATGATACACATTGCATTACCTGTATGTTTGAACAAGTTTCCTGATGATGTAAAGACAATGCTTTCAACTGCCTACGTCTGTGATTTTGTGGTGTTTAGCGAGATTTCTTATCCCTTACAAATAAGTCATAAACATTATAGATGTCCTGTGGTAAAATTACATTCGCCCATCTCCTTATTTAGAACGAACCCAGTCCCAATGCCACTTTAAAGTAATAATTCTGACTAATTTACTGCCCCAGTCCATTCCACTGCAGGTTTGTTCTGAGTTGTGATTGGCCTGTCAGTTTATATTTACACAGTCTATTATGTGATTATGTAATTATATTTAATTAATATACCAAAATAACAGTATTAACTCCAGACCTCTGAGGAGGGAAGGTGAATGGAAGGTCGTTTTACTCTAGAAGCAGCAAATTGTGAACTGTTCACTATAAAGTGTCCTCTCAGCGTAAAATGACTTCAGTGCCACTTTGTATCACAAAGTTTAAACCTTAATCACACTGGGGAGGAAGCAAAGAGGAGAGAGATGAAACACTTCTGCAGCTTTAGTGTGTCTCAGAAGAAGCGTGTGCCTTTTCAGCTCTACCATCTTCGGATGGATGCTCACAGACGCGCGCGTGTTCGTGTTTATTATTTCTGTGTTTGCCAGGAGCGTTTGATTTATTGCATGCAGTCATAGTCAGATTCAAGAAATGTGCTCATTACTCTGTTGCTCACGCACACATTGCTGTTTCAGGTTCTGAAGATTAAACCACGGGCTGAAAATACTGGTCCAGCAGGTCATTTGATTGTCATACTCCAGCAGAGATGAAAAGGAGAACTAGAGAGAGAGATGGAGTGATGAAGGAAGGGAGGAGGAGAGAGAAAATAAAGGGGAGAGGGGGAGGAATCAGGTAGAATAAGAGTAGAGAGAGAGAGAAATAGAGGAAGGGAGACAAAGCAAATAAAGAGGGAGGAAACAGTGGGAGAAAGAAATAGAGGGACATATAGAGAAAATAAAGAGAGAGCGAGGAAGGTGTCAGACATAATAAGAGAAGAGAAAAAGAGAAATGGGGAGGGACAGAGGATGGCAGAAAAAGGAAAGGAAGGCGGGAGAGAAACATGGAAGAAAAGAGAAATGGACAGAGGGACATTGGGAGGGCAGGATGGAAGGTTGGAGAGAAAAGGAGGGAGGGAGGGATGGAAGGTTGAAGAGAGAATGTGGGTGCAAGGGATGCAAGGTTGAAGAGAGAGAGAGAGGGAGGGGTGGAAGGTGTGAGAAAAAAGAAGGGAGGGATAGGATTGGAACAAGAGAGAGAGGGAGGGAGGGAGGGAGAAATGAAGGGAGGATGGAAGAAGGGAGAGAAGGAGGGAGGGGTGTGGAAAGAGAAAAGAATGGATGGACATGATGGGAATGAGAGGGAGAGAAGAATAGAAGTTGAGAGAAAAGAAGGGAGAGACAGGATGAGATCAAGAGAGAGAAAGAAGGACGGAAGAAGGGAGGGATGAAAGGTGGCAGAAAAGAAGGAATGGACAGGATAGGATGAAAGACAAGGAGGGGGGGAGTGAGAGAGGGAGGGATGAAAGGAGGGTGGAAGGGGGAGAAAGAAATGTTGGAAGGAAATAGAATGAGAGGGAAAGGTAGCAAGAGAAGGAGGATAAAAATGAGGCAGGAAGAAATCAGCCAGAATGAGGAAAAGAAAGAACTTGAGGTAGAGAAAGAAAAATAAAGAGGGAGTGGGGAGTACTTGTAATAAGAGAAGAGAAATGAAGGGAAAGAAATGGAGGGATGTAAAAAGAAAGAAAGGCAGGGAATGAAGAGAGAGAAGAGAGTAGGAGAGAAATGGAGGGGGAGTGATGGTAGGAGAGAAGAAAGGAAGAGACAGAAGGGGAGAGAATATGAAGGTGAAGGAGAGAGAAGAAGAGAGGGAGGGAGAGAAAGGGGGTAAGAGAGGAAGGGAAGGAGAGCTAGATGTAGGGAGAAGGAAAGGAAAGAATAAGGATGGAGAGAGAGAGAGAGAGAGAGAGAGAGAGAGAGAGAGACACATGATGAAGAAACATCACTAAAGGTGAAGTAATTATTTGGTTGGCCAGTCAAATTCCTCGAAGGCCGGTGGCCTTGGGCTGATCTGAGTCTCAGCTAATTGCATTGTGGGTGTGGGTGCTCTTGTCTGCCTGTGGATGTGTGTCTCTGTGTGTATTGGGAGATGTATGTGTGTGCGCTAGTGCTTTTTGGGATTTGTTTCTGTGTGTAACGGGAAGTGTGTGTATTTGAGGGAATATGAGGAATGTCTTTAATGGACATTTATTTTTCTTGCTGTCTTTCTCTCCCTTCCTGCTTTCAATTTCCTCCTGACATTTCATACGGCGTAGCAGAGCAAAGCTGAGTTGTGTGTGTGGGTTGGGGATGTCTGGGCACCTCACAACACAATTTGATTCAGTTTTGATTCAGGGTGCCAAAACGTGATTAGAAAATGCCTACTTTATGATTTCTTCCTGTATTCGTCATTAAAATATAGCGTTCAGGCCCGTCACTCTAGCATTTGGCAGCAGGATTTCATGAGCAGAATTACTTTCCTTGTAATGGAATTTACAGCAATGAGCAATTTCACATCTCAAACTTCTGGGGCAAGCTCATTTTGCACTAAGTTCAATTTGTGTCTTTGGCCTGGAGCGCTGCTGCTTTGGCTGTGTTGACACGTGAATGGGTGGTCTTGATATAGCAGTGCTAAACGGAGATAAATGTAGCAGCGTTTCAGCGCGAACCTTTAAGCATTTCTGTACTTATGTGGATTTACTGTGATAGATGGGTTAATCAGCTTGTTAACTGCAATGTTAGCTCATTGCAGCTGCACACAAATCATCCTGCTGCTGCCAAACATGGTTCAGATCAGTGGGCAGCACTATACTTTTGTGAGTATATAATTGTGTTCATTTTATGTGGTAATTGTTTATGGTTGGTGTGTTAACTAGCTTGCTAACTTTGTGCACTTAAGTCTGGTAAAATTCCATTTTTATTCGAATTGTTTTGAGTGTGTTACACATTCTGTATACAACCCCAGTTTCAATGACGTTTGGACGTTGTGTAAAACATAAATAAAAACAGAATACGATGATTTGCAAATGGTTTCAACCTCTATTCAATTGAATACACTACAAAGACAAGATATTTAATGTTCAAACGGATAAACTTTATTGTTTTTTGCAAATATTCACTCATTTTGAATTTGATGGCTGCAACACGTTCCAAAGAAGTTGGGACAGGGGCAACAAAAGACTGGGAAAGTTAAGGAATGCTCAAAAAACACCTGTTTGGAACATTCCACAGGTGAACAGGTTAATTGGAAACAGGTGAGCGTCATGATTGGGTATAAAGGCAGCATCCCTGAAAGGCTCAGTCGTTCACAAGCAAGGACGGGCGAGGTTCACCACTTAGTTAACAACTGCGTGAGCAAATAGTCCAAAAGTTTAAGAACAACGTTTCTCAACGTGCAACTGCAAGGAATTTAGGGATTCATCATCTACAGTCCATAATATCATCAGAAGATTCAGAGAATCTGGAGAAATCTCTGCAAGTAAGTGGCAAGGCAGAAAATCAATATTGAACGCCCGTGACCTTCAACCCCTCAGGCAGCACTGCATTAAAAACCCACATCATTCTGTAACGGATATTCCCACATGGGCTCAGGAACACTTCGGAAAACCACTGTCAGTGAACTCAGTTCGTCGCTCCGTCTACAAGTGCAAGTTAAAACTCTGCGATGCAAAGCGAAGCCACATATCAACACCACCCAGAAACGCCGCCGCCTTCTCTGGGCCGAGCTCATCTGAGATGGACTGACGCAGAGTGGAAAAGTGTCCTGTGGTCTGACGCGTCCACATTTCACACTGTTTCTGGAAATCATGGACGTCGTGTCCTCCGGGCCAAAGAGGAAAAGGACTGTCCGGATTGTTTTCAGCACAAAGTTCAAAAGCCAGCATCTCTGATGGTGTGGGGGGGTGTTAGTGCCCATGGCAGGGGTAACCTGCACATCTGTGAAGGCCCCATTAATGCTGAAAGGTCCATACAGGTTTTGGAGCAACATCTGCTGCCATCCAAGCAGCGTCTTTTTCAGGGACGTCCTGCTTATTTCAGCAAGACGATGCCGAGCCACATTCTGCACGTGTTCCAACAGCGTGGATTTGTAGTAAAAGAGTGCGGGTACTAGACTGACCTGCCTGCAGTCCAGACCGTCTCCCACTGAAAATGTGTGGCGCGTTATGAAGCTCAAAATACGACAGCGGAGACCCCCGGACTGCTGAGCAGCTGAAGCTGGACATCAAGCAGGAATGGGAAAGAATTCCACCTACAAAGCTTCAACAATCAGTGTCCTCAGTTCCCAAACGCTTATTGAGTGTTAAAGGAAAGGTGATGTAACTCAGTGGGAAACACGCCCCTGTCCCAACTTCTCTGGAACGTGTTACAGGCATCAAATTCAAAATGAGTGAATATTTGCAAAAAAAAGTTTATCTGTTTGAACATTAAATATCTCGTCTTTGTAGTGTGTTCAATTGAATATCGGTTGAAAAGGATTTGCAGATCATTGTATTCTGTTTTTATTTATGTTTTACACAACGTCCCAACTTCACTGGAATTGGGGTTGTAGCTCAGAGATAGAAAGAACCAAATTACATTCATCAGTTCTTGAGTACATTTTTTTTCTATAACTGCTTTTTGAGTAGAATTAAATCAAAGTACTGTTGCTTTTATTTGAGTTAATTTCTTAACACGTCACTTAACTACCTTCATTTTTAATAACCGTCAAAATGAGTTGAGACTGAGAGAAAATAGCATAACATACTTTTCCCAGTTTGTTATCTTCATTTGATTTCAGATGAACTAAAGAAAACTGCATTATTATTATTATTATTCCAAATCTGCCTCTAAACCTGCCAAAATCTCCCCTTTTTCCACCCTGAGGGAACATACAAGCAGTTAGCTGACCGGCTAACTAATCCTAGCAAATCAGGCCATTTTCTTCTTTCTTTCGTACTTTAGAATAATAGTTATAATGCCTATTTTAACCACATTCCAAAAATATTGGGACACTGTGAAGTGTAAATAAAAACAGAGTGCAATGATCAAATCAATTAAACCCCATATTACACTTTTCTTCAGGAAATGCACTTTTTTATTTGCATGCTAAAAGTTCATGCTGTTAAGGTAGATTGGATATAGTCTGTTTGTCTTGTGTAATTCAGCACGTTATGGTGGTAAATTTGTTCTTGTCGACTCCAGCATGTATGAAATTATTTGAGTAGACTTTTCAGTCCTGCTAACTGATGTTACATCCATGGCCTGTTATCCATTGGTCCATGTTGATGACTGCACCATCACCCCTACTTTGAGCTTAGCCTGGGATCTTGGTTTAGATTATTTCACACTTTTTGTTCCCACCTCAATACGTCTACATTCCTAAACACATGTAGTCCAAAAATTCTTATACTTGGCCCCAGACATTCTTGTTACAAGATCATGTCTGAGATTGTCCATTTCCACAATTTGATTTCTGTTTACTTGATTAATCGGTTGTTTACTTCATTACTACTACAGTTTAAAGTGACTGCCGTAGTGTCTGCAGTATGGCTCTCATTCTGACTTGCAGAGTTTGCATATGAATGTAGGTGCTCACACATACACATCCAAAAAAAATCTATTTTAAGAATTGCTGAGTCATGCGAGAGATTAATTAGCCTCTGCTTAATGTTCCCTTAAAATGTGTGTGTGTGTGTGTGTGTGTGTGAGTGTGTGTGTGTGTGTGTGTGGGGAATAAGACCCTTTCACGGTGCACTTCTGAAATATGATCGTCTTGATTTATGAAAAAATGTCAGAGAGGGAGGGAGGGAGGGAGAGAGGGACAGAACAGCAGGGGAGGATTAACCTTGAGAAAATAAACGGTGACCATAAAGAAAAGATTCAGCTTAATCATCCTCCCCATCATTCAATAATGCTCCCTCCAATCACATACACCATAACACTTTATGGCACCCGACAGTGTGTATGTGGGTGGGCGTGTTGGTTTTCGCACATTTTCAGGACCAAAATCTACTCAGCATGTAGAAAAAACAGAAAAACAGATAAACAGGGCCTGCTTAACTCCTGTAAAGTGTTTTTTTCCATGTTTCATTTTTAAAACAAAGAGCAAAGACATTCTTTTTTTGCTACATAGATACTGTGGAAAAATCCTGAATAACTGAGAAATATAATGAGTGCACATTCTTCCAGACAGGTGCACTGCCTGATGCAATTAAGCAGTTATCATCTCACCATGCTGTGTTGTGTGTGTAATAATGCTGGTCCAAATGACCTTGATTTTGTATCAAGATGGCAAGAGGAGAAGGTCTAAGTGACTTTACAAGAAGGTTCATTATTGGGACATGGAGCTTCAGACTGCTCAACTGGCTGTGACTAAAATGGCATCTGTATTTAGGTCTATGGGAGGACATCCGTGAACAGGATAGAAATAGTGGTGAAAAGCATATATTTGGTGAGCGTGATGCTCGAGCTTTAGTGTGATGTGTAAGGAGAAACAGAAGAGCTGATCCTCAGGTGACTGAGAATGTCAATGCATGATGAGATCAGACTGTGTCTTCAAGAACAGTCCATCCACAGCTATACAGAGAGTGACACTGTAGTAGAACTGCAGTGCATTACCCTCATTATGAAGGTAAATGGCCATTTCAGAGTTCAGTGGTGATAGAAGCACCAGGACTGATCTACAGAGACATGGAAAATGTGATATGATCTGATGAGTCATTCTCCACAAGTGGGTGAGTGCATGTGTGGTGTACACCCACTAGAATGGAACAGGCCTAAATGCTTTACCCCTACAGTGAAGGGTGGCTTGTGGGGGGGACCTTTTGCTGACGTGGTTTGGATACACTTACCCATAACCCCATCCAGGGGTCACTGAATGGTTAGATGAGTATGAAAATAAAGTAAATCAGATGCCCTGGCCTTTACAGTCACCAGATCTCAACTCATCTCTCCCCTGTACTAGACTGCACTGTGCACCACCATCATCAAAACACCAACTGAGGGAATATCTTCCATTTCTCCGGTAATAGGATCTGTAGTATAATCTGTACTATACAATAGTAAGGTGCTTAGAAGCGGTGTGTGTGTGTGTGCGTGCGTGTGTGTGTGTGCGTGTGTGTGCGTGTGTGTGTGCATGCGTGAGTGCATGCGTGTGTATTTTTATGACTACGTCTCTGTCCCTGTCCCAAAAGGTGAATAAAAATAAAGTAGTGGTTTGTAAGTTAAAAGGGTCTGAGCCAGGTGCAGCACTTTAGTGCAGCCTCTCTCTCTCTGTCTCTCGCTCACACATACACATAGGCAGTTGCCATGGTTGGTGGGCAACGTATTCAATCTGTCAGGCACATCTTAAATTACAGGGAGGTTTAAGATCAGGGGAAAACTCCTGCAAGCATCAACTCCATCTCTTTCCCTCGCTCTCCCTCTCTCTGCCTCTGTCTTTTATATATATATATATATATATATATATATATATATATATATATATATATACACACACACACACACACACACACACACACACACACACACACACACACACACACACACTTCAGTGTTTATAGTGAAGGACAGTTAAAATGTGTGTGTTTTTGAAATGGAAGGACAGGGAGAGATTTCAATGCCTGGTTTTTAGGTCCTGTTAGGGCATGAGGTCATACAAAGATGTATATATGTGCAAACGTATTATATGTATGTACATATAAGTATACAAATATGTAAATAAGATACTTATGTAATCATAAGCATTTGCATACCATATGCATTTCATAAATGTAAGCACATATATGTAATAACAGGTTGTATATGTATTACATATATGTAAGTACCTATGTGTAGTAACGTCCCATATAGTGTTCGATTTGCCAGTGTTATTTTTAGTCTGGCCTCTTGACAAAAGAAAAATAATATTTGTAAATTTCAACGTAAGCTAATGTAAAGTGATTTTATTCCAAGCAATTTTGGAGCATTTCTGTTGGTACGTATATCTTGAAATCATACAATGTAAAGAACAGCTGGTATTTTCAGATGGTATTTTAAGTATCTATTTGTAATATCCCTATATGCCTAATATTGTCCCTAAGTACATATAGATAGTGTGTGTGTGTGTGTGTGTGTGTGT
>NC_051232.1:1909390-1931890 GCF_015220715.1 Pygocentrus nattereri | reverse complement strand
GTTAGGCCAACTTTTGACTGAGCTATATTGAGAAAAATGGAAAAAGCTGTGCGGCAAAGTGCCTTAATTTCAAGCTGACCCGACATTTTTTACAGTGCAAATAATGGATAAAAATGTATATGATAAAGTATTTGTGAATTTGGTTTTTCATCAAGGAAGTTGGAGGAGTGTTAGTGTGTCAGAGAGGGTGTTAAGCTCTGCGTTGGTGCATGAGCATAGACAGCTGTAACTGTCTAACTGTAGAATGTATGTGTGTGATGGATATACCTGGATGCTGAAGTGTGTATTTCAGCATGAGGCAGGTAGCTGTCAGGATTAGTCTGTTTGTATGTGTGTGTCTCAGACATGGTTTCATTCTTAAAGGATGACTCAGCCTGTCTAGCCCATTTCAGCTTTGCTCAAAAGTCTCTGCAACTGCTTATCTGCCTCCTTGACTTTTCACTCTCAAGGAAGTATCTGTGGGCAGGATGTTCAAGACGTCATGGTAGAAATGAAAGGTGCATAATTATCTGTCACTCTGGTGGAGGCAGCAGATGAGGCTGAGGTTTCTGCTGACAGACCATTTGGGAGGCACGTACGCAAACCCTGCACAATCCAGAAAAACTGTAATGTGTGTGTGTGTGTGTGTGTGTGTGTGTGTGTGTATAATAGATCCTTAAGTGAGTTTTTTTCTGTAAAGCCTAGGGTTGTAACAGCTCTCCAGATGTTTGAGCCAAGGTTTAGTTCATACCTGTTTGTTTATTTTGTTTGTTTTTTGGGAGGATGGGAGGTGAATAAGACAAAATAGGGAACAGGAAAAAGGGTTTTATTAAATCAACAACAATTTGAATCACTAAAGAGAAGAACACTAATATGTGGTATATTAATTTCACATGAATCAACTATG
Source organism: Pygocentrus nattereri (assembly GCF_015220715.1). Lineage (NCBI taxonomy): Eukaryota > Metazoa > Chordata > Actinopteri > Characiformes > Serrasalmidae > Pygocentrus > Pygocentrus nattereri. The sequence goes on along the minus strand of NC_051232.1, from coordinate 1,931,004 downwards.
TAAACAAAAATAAATAAACAATAATAACTTTGGGGGATACATGAAACCATGGATGTTTGCATCACTGTTTCAGATTCGTTACATCCCTAATAAAGCCGTGGTCCTCAAACTGGTCTTCAGGGCGCCCAGATGGTCCAGATTTTTGCTCTGGCCTACCTCTTATATATGGATAGAGCAGACACCTGGACTAACCCTAACCCTAACCCTATAAAGGACCATTTTTGCTAAGAGTGTAATAAAGCATTAGCTTTGTGACAAGAGTTTGGCAAAAGAGTTTATCTTGTTTTAGGCCAAAAACATGCTCAGTGCAAGTTCACAAACAGACAACAATGACCAGCCAACGCATTTCAGAGTCCTGCTGTGCAACCTCAATGTGCATCCTTACTTTGCTGTGGCAGTTAATACACTCAGTGTTCAATAGGGCGTTATTAGACTAAGTGTCTGCCAGTGTGTTCTACTGAGAGGACAGGTCAGAGTGTCTGAATGGGCCCTGCTGTTATTCCAACAATCAACAACAAATAAACATGTTGACATTAGAGGAAAGTGCTGCTTTACATGTTCTGCTGGAGTGAAGGGGCTATGATGCATCATACACCCTCAGAAAGGTTCTTTGGGAGTTTAATTAGGTTAGTGGTTTTATGTAGAGCCAGTTACTCTCAAAGTACCATTTGAATGCCTAAATGATTCTTTGCATGGTTAAATGGTTCTTCTGTATATCATTGCCGTTGAAAAAAAACCTCATATCTCCATTTTTGTCATTTTTGGCATAATTTGAAAATGGTTGTTGCCCTTTACTTTGTGTGTGAATTTCATGACAAATGGACCAAAAGAAACGGTCTCAAATGACTCTGAAAAAAGTCTGGTTCCATTGACTTACTTTATGTTTTACACAATGTCCCAACTTCATTGGAATTGGGGTTGTACATTAAAAGTAAAGTAGGTTTTTCCTTCGCCTGTAAAGTTGTCATTTTGGAGATACAAGGTTTTGTTCCAACAACAGCGATATGGGAAACTTGTTGTAAATGCTTCATTAGTGTTGTTTTATAAAATTGCTTGTATTCAATGCACCAGAAAGCATTCTGCTATTTTCTACTACACCTTATAGGTTCTTTTGTGAAGGAAGTGGTTCTGTATAGAGCCCTTTTTGTCAAGAGTGTTTATATTTGCTGTGAGTTCTGCGACAGACCCGTCCAGCTGCTGGTCTGCACTGACAGTTGACCAGACAAACGTACACTGGCGATATAAGTGGCCAGGATTGGCTGTCCCCTTGCTGAATGCAGCTCGCACTTGCGTTGCAATATGAATTATGCTGTGACACATTTTAGAACTTTAGCCTTTTTCAGAACTGCCTCTTTTGTCTGTCTTTTGGCATAACTTATTAAAAAGATGCGGAACCATTAGAACATAAATTGGTCTGGAATTCAATATATAGTATTTTAATGTTGCACTTTCATAAATAACACTGTTTTTGAAAAATGCAAAGATGAGAAAATAATTCTACATTGAGTTGTTTTCACTCTCAAAAAAGAGACCGTGGCCTGATCAGGGTTATCAGAATGGACATTAGCATTTGGGATTAGCATTTTAATGCAACTTGCTGTGAAAAGGAAAAAAAAGATCTTTTTATATCACCTCATAGTAAGTTTAATTAAAATGTATTCGCTAGTAATAATAATGGCCTAAGTTTCATTTACAATGAACTGCAGGCAGGTCAGTTTAACACCATACTCTTTTAATACTGAGCCATGCTGTTGTAATACATGCAGAATATGGTTTGACATTCTCTTGCTGAAATAATCAAAGTGTTCCCTTAAAAAGACGTCATCTGGATGGCAGCAGATGTTGCCAAAACCTGTTTATATCATTCAGCATTAATGATGCTTTTACAGATGTGCATGTCACCCCTGCCATGTGCACTAATGCACCCATGTACCATCATGAATGCTGTCTTTTCAACTGTGCCCTGATAACAAACTGTGGTCTTTGGCCGGAGGACACAGTGTCCATGATTTCCAAAAAGAATTCCAAATGTTGATTTGTCAGATCATCGGACACTTTTCCACTTCCCCTCAGTCCATTTTAAATAAGCTCAGGTCCTTAGAAGGTGACAGTGTTTTTGGGTCCTGTTTATGTGCAGTTTGTTCTTTGTGCATGAGACGAACTGTTTTCACAGACAGTGTTTTTCAGAAGTGTTTCTGAGCCCATGCAGTGATTTCTACTAGAGAGTCATTTCTGTTTCCAATGCAGTGTCGCCTGAGGGCCCAAAGAACGCAACAGCAAACACTGGTTCTTGATCTTGTCCCTTGCATACAGAGATTTCTCCAGATTCTCTGAATCTTTTAATTATGTAGATTAGATGATGAAAAGCAAAGTTCTTTGCTATTTTACATTGAGAAATGTATATCTTGAATTGTTGCACTATTTGATCGTGAAGTCTTTCACAGAGTGGTGAACTCCTCCCCGTCAAAAGACTCAGCTTCACCAGTCAACCACTAGGTTTTTTTTTATAGCATTTTGTTGCCCCGTCCCAACTTTTTTTAAACATGTTGTTGGCATCATGCTCAGCGAGCAAACAAAAAAAACCAATAACATTTCCCAGTTTCAGCATTTGACATGTTGTATTTGTCCTATTTTAAATGAAATATAGGGTTTAAATGATTTGTACATCATTACATTTTCTTATTTACGTTTTGCACAGCATCCCAACTTTTGTGGAAATGAGGTCGTAGAATGTTTGAATATTCAAGGTTATTTTCATGGAGAATTCAGAGGATTCAGAATGGAAAACGTCTGCATTAGTGTGTCTTACTGCTTATCATGAAACACACACACACACACACACACACACTGTCTGTCTCTCTCTCTCTCTTTCTCTCTGTCTCTCTCTCTCTCTCTCTCTCTCTCTCTCTCTCTCTCTCTCTCTCAGATGATGAGAACCGTGTCCTCATAAAGTATCTGCAATTATGATCTGAAGATAATGGGGTAAAGCATCTGATAGCTGCCGAGAATACAAACCATCCGTGCATGCACATGTGCACACACACATTTTCTCTTGTGCTCTGTCTCTCTCTCTGTCTCTCTCTCTCTCTCTCTCTCTCTCTCTCTGTCTCTCTCCACGTCCTCTTCTCTGGAATGTAATGTTTAATAGCAAGTGAGGATGAACCCTTTCATTTTAAAGACAGTGGTAGTGAGCTGTGTTTATGTAGTTCATAAGTGGATACTCTGTGTTTGTGTGTGTGTGTGTGTGTGTGTGTGTGTGTGTGTGTGTGTGTGTGTGGGCGCGCGTGTGCGCACGCATTTGTTATGACTAGGGATGCAAATTTTGCCCAATTCTTTTGACCGATAAACATCCATTAGTGATTAACCATTAACTGGCAGGGACCTCCCATTAAATCATCAATAATAATACAGATAGTTCTGGTTCTCAGATCTCATTGGCTGAGCCGCGTTCAATGTTGTTGTGAATTACTTGTTCATACGCACACATGAACTGAATTCTGTGTTCATGCACCAGAATATTAAAAGTGCTCTTTGCATGGATTGTGGAATGGAGTATTTATAGTTAGGGTCTGGCATTAACGGGTATATAAAGTAAACAGCCTCAATATCCTACACAAGAACGTACTTCCAGTTTTGTTTCAGTTTTTATTTATCAGCATAATGTCTGCAGTAATACGGGTGGAATTAGTGGTTTTTTTTTTTTTTAATGATCTTGTTCAAAGCACAGGTAATATCTTATTAGCAAATCAACCATAATAAGTAGTATCAGTAATATTAAAGGTAATTATAGTATGCATAATCAGAATACATAATAATAAAAGGTCTTTCGGTCATTACAGTGAAAGGCCTGAGCATTTCTTGTAGAATATTTGAATATTCAAAATAATATTTTAATAGAATATTAGCAGCAGGGTGTGCATCAGTGGATGCTGTGTCAGTCATATGTGTGTATTTGTGAAATTTACATTTACATTTACAGCATTTGGCTGACGCTCTTATCCAGAGCGACTTAGTTTGATCATTTTTACACAGGTAGGCGAAGGTGGTGTTAGGAGTCTTGCCCAAGGACTCTTATTGGTATAGTGTAGGGTGTTTGCCCAGGTGGGGATTGAACCCCAGTCTACAGGGTGGAAGGCAGAGATGTTAACCACTACACCAACCAACCACCATGAAATGACATCTTCTGTTTAATGTTGTCCAGAGAATTAAAAAAATATGAACACATATTAATAAAATGATGAATAAAATACAGCTTTACACCAGAAAATCCCATGATGGTAGCACATTTGTTTGTTTATAAATGAGGATTACCAGCATGTTTTGGCACTCGTGCAATGTGAGACCATCCTTTTCCTTCATTTATACACAATATTGTCAAAAGTCTTCACTCACCCATCCAAATCACTGAATTCAGGTGTTCCAGTCACTTCCGTGGCCACAGGTGTATAAAGCCGAGCCCCTCGGCCTGCAGACTGCTTCTACAGACATTAGTGAAAGAATGGGTCGCTCTCAGGAGCTCAGTGAGTTCCAGCGTGGTGCCGTGATAGAATGCCATGTGTGCAACAAGCCCAGTCATGAAATTTCCTCGCTACTAAATATTCCACAGTCCACTGTCAGTGGGATTATAACAAAGTGGAAGCGATTGGGAATGACAGCAACTCAGCCACAAAGTGGTCGGCCACGTAAAATGACAGAGCGGGGTCAGCGGGTGCTGAGGGGCATAGTGCGCAGAGGTCACCGACTTTCTGCAGAGTCAATCACTACAGACCTCCAAACTTCATGTGGCCTCCAGATCAGCTCAAGAACAGTGTGTAGAGAATTTCATTGAATGGGTTTTCATGGCCAAGTAGCTGCATCCAAGCCTTACATCACCAAATGCAATGCACAGCGTTGAATGCAGTGGTGTAAAGCACATCGCCACTTGGCTGAGCAGCGGAGTCATGTTCTCTGGAGTGACGGATCACACTTCTGTCAGGCAATCCCATGGACGAGTCTGGGTTTGGTAGTTTCCAGGAAAACGGTACTGGTCTGACTGCATTGTGCCAAGTGTTGTGGTGTGGGGTTATGGTGTGGGGTTGTTTTTCAGGAATTGGGCTCTGCTTCTTAGTTCTAATCAAAGAAACTCTTAATGCTTCGGCAGACCAAGATATTTTGGAGAATTTCATGTTTCCAACTTTGAGGGGAACAGTTTTGGGATGTGCCCTTCCTGTTTCAACGTGACTGCGCACCAGTGCGCAAAGCAGGTCCATAAAGACGTGGATGAGTGAGTTTGGTGTGGAAGAACTTGACTGGCCTGCACAGAGTCCTGACCTCAACCCCATAGAACATCTTTGGGATGAATTAGAGCAGAGACTGTGAGCCAGGCCTTCTCGTTCAACATCATTGTCTGACCTCACAAATGGGCTTCTGGAAGAACGGTCAACAATTCCCATAAACACTCCTAACCCTTGTGGAAAGCCTTCCCAGAAGAGCTGAAGCTGTTATAGCTGCAAAGGGTGGGCCGAGATCATATTAAACCCTATGGATTAAGAACGGGACGTCACTCAAGTTCATATGTGTGTGAAGGCAGATGAGCAAATACTTTTGGCAGTATAGTGTATGTGCTGGTGGAGTTTCATAACATGACATAGTACCATAAATAATAATGCTTGAACCACTCGCAATCCCCATCCTGTGAGTGGGAGGTATCATTAGCTTTTAAGATAGTAAAGAGTAATTTGACATGTTGACATTCTAATTAAATGTTTGAATTGATTTTATTGCAAGCGGTTTTTTGATGTTACTTCTATTTTATAGTTTACAATGGATTTTTATAAAGAAATTCAATTTGCGTATGAAAATGACATTTACTAGTGAAATTTCTTTTCTTACTTGTCAAAACTGATTTGTTTCTAGTTGGCATTTAATATTTACAAGTGGAATTTTAATTTTCACATGTGCAAACCAAATTCAAGAGAAATATTAAAAGCTAAAAGAGTCAATTAGATTTTTAATTGTGTGGAAAAATTGCCTCGTTAAACTTTAATTCATGATAGTAAAAACTGCTACTGCAGTTAGAATGAACTGTGATGAAATTATATAATTCCTACGATTAAATCTTGAAGGTTAAGATGTTATATTTCAGTTTTTAGAGACATTTATATTTTTCTAGTATCAACATTTTTGATAAAACAGCTCTGTTGTTTCTTGATTAAAGCTTAAAAGGTTTGTCATGCCTGTGTGCTGGGACTATTGAATTTGTTCTCTTTCACAATTCTTTTTTCTTCCAGCTGTTGCTTTTGCCAGTGGACAGCAGTTCGTATTACATTTGCTGCCATGTTTATACATTCTACCGTTTTCGGCTACGTCTTTTTACACGGTTTAATTTTTGCTACATCTGTTTTTTAATCATTCACTAATTTTATAGTATATTTTATAATTTTATAAATATTATATATTTATAAATTTTAGAATTTTATAGCACTTCTTCCCTTGAAATTTGTAGCTCTTTCTGAGAATTTTGGCTTTCTTTGTTTTTATCGTGGTCATTGCGGCAGCCAACCGGAGCTTCACTTGGCTGTTCTTCACTACGTATGAGCTCATTTACATGTGGATTTTGATTGGCTCTTATCCAGGACACAGGTGAAAGTACCACAGTGCAGACACTGGGGTGCTGATTACCGGCACAGTCAATATATGAATAGCTCATATTTACCATGCATATTATTTTGATAAGCGTAACTGCAGCGTTCTGTGAATCTGGCCTGTGTTTAGCATGATGTCATTGTGTACGTCATGTATAGGCGTCTAAAAATTTCAGCACACTCAATTTATAACACCTTGCAGCATACAAAAATATTTTGAACAAGAGAAGAAGCAGATGTTAAATTTGAGTGTCTGTGGAGATTTTTGGTCAGGTTTGTACACGTTTCTTCTGCGCGTGTGTGTGTGTGTGTGTGTGTGTGTGTTTGTGTGTGTTGAGATTTGGTCATGCCTGTTGGGAGCAGAGTGTGTATGCACAGAAGGATATTTTGGTCCAAGCCCAAAGTAGGGCTTCTGTCTGTCTTTCCTCCTTCTTGTTTTTCCTGTGTGCCTCATACATACGTCATTCATTTTTCAGCATCAGGAAGAAAGCAGATAACAATCTGTTCATTTTCTAACATTATAAGTCCCTTCAAAATAAATATCTTGTACTTAATGGCTGGACATGAAATAAATGAAGGGTGGTCTCTGACAGTGTGTGTATGTGTGTGTGTGTGTGTGTCTGTAAGTGTAAGGCATATTGTTGTTGTCGGAAGAAAACCTTGTATCTCCAAAATAATAACTTTATAGAAGAAGGAAAAAAAAAACTTTACTTTTAATGCAAGTTAATGGAACCTTACTGTTTTACAAGTCATTTTGGGTCATTTGTTTTGGTCCATTCATCATAAATGTTACACACAGTGTAAAGAGCAGCAAGCATTTTCAAATTATGTCAAAAACTGAAAAAATAACAAAAATGAAGATACAAGATTTTCTTCCGACAGCAGCGATATATTAATCATGTATATGTTATGAATGTAAAAACTTGACCTAAGTGACTCATTTGTCATACTTCACAAAACGGTTCAGTTAATCATGAAACCTCAATTTTGTCACAATTCAGTTTGATCAGATTGTTTTGATTCAGAAGTATTATTAAAAATACAATCTGTACATGAATGTAACTGTATAAATGACTGTAAACTGCCACAGTAATACAATATACACAAAAACAATACACCAAGCATGTTTTTGGATCTTAATGTTTGCCCCAAAAGTGAGTGTGGACTTTATTGAATATTATTATTATTGTAATGGGTTGTAATTGAATATAACAGTGCAGTTGAATTACCACCTATAGACAATGAAGTGATGCATTTTTACACTCGTAGTATGTTCCTGCATTTCCTTAGAACCAGGCCTGCCTCCTTCTCTGTCTATATTGTAATCTCTTTCCCTGCTGAATTGGCAGAGCGTTTGAGTGTGTGTGTGTGTGTGTGTGTGTGTGTGTGTGTGTGTGTGTGTGTGTGTATGTCTGCAAGGCTTAAGGTTGATCCAGGCTCTGAACGTTGTTGGAAAGCCAGCTGAAATCCATTGTGGAACTACTGCAGAATTCCAAATAGCTTACAAAGCTCAGAAACTGCTTTTCCCTGTGTGTCTTCACAATAGTGGCATTACTGCAGCTGATCAGTTGACCTTTTAGTGTGCCAACCACAAATACATGTCGCCAATTTGGACAAGCTTCACTGAACGCTGACAGAAATCACATTCATGATAATGAGAAACTGTAGCACATTTCACTTTTTATAATAATAGATAAAGTTGGTTGGTGCGGTTTATTAGAACAAGTAAGAACACTGCCCTTCAAACTGTGCACCAAATTTGGACCAGTGTATGTGTATTTGTAATCACCCAAGAGATTATGTTTAAAAACATAGAAGTGTGTGTGTGTGTGTGTGTGTGTGTGTGTGTGTGTGTGTGTTATGTTTCTCCTTTATCGTATCTCATCAGATCCACTGTGTTGGAATATATCAGCTGTATCAGTCAGTTTGAGTGGGTTAGGGATGTAACACAGTCATAATGAAAAGATAGTTAAATAGCGGCACTACACTTTGTGTCCTGAACGATGATTAGACTATTTTTAGCACCTCTTTCAGCCGTGTTCTGTTTCTGACTGCTGTAGGAATAGTCTTTAATCACTTCACTTCGTTGTTCAACAACCTTTCCAGCAATCCAGCGATCATTAAGCGTTCTTGCTAGAGCTTAACATTTTGGCAAAACTATCTAATTGCAGCTTTTCTTACTAATATTGTGACTTCAATTTAAATTATGATTACTTCATGTAAACTAAGGTCCAGGCCTGGTTTTTTTTGGCCAAGAAGATCAGCACATACAGTTTTTCTGGCTTAAGGCATGGAACTACACACTAAACACAGGCAGTTTACTATGCTTTGTTTTATTTGTCTATGCTTTTTTGTACCTATTTCACTGGAAGCAGTTTTTGAGCTAGAATCATGATTGTAGAACCGATACAGGAATAGTGTGCTTGTGCTTTTGGGAGCGATTGCTTCCGATTGGTCTAACTCAGGAGTCACCAGTCTTATCCACAAATGGCCAATGTGGAGTATTTTAGAATGAATTCAAACATCCATCAGCCTCATTTTAAAAACAAAACTATCTTCCAAGACTGACCTGCTCAGGGGGTCTCGGTGTGTATGTGTGGTGTGTAGCAGATTTGGATGGCAGCATACCCACTTGCTCTAACAAACTGCACTAACAAAGCAATCACACTAGCCTTTGTTTTAAACGCTAATCTGCCCGGTCTGAACGCAGTTACTGATGCTGCCTGTTTAGTCACATCGTAACGCAAGTCTCCTTGAAACTTTTAGCCGGAAAACTGTGAGTTCATTTGCTAATACCAGGTTCACTGAATTCCATTTTATTCATCCATCACATCTGCATGAGTGAGTATATAATTAACTTGATTGAGCTTGTCCATTGTTGTCCTCTGATTCTTCCTATGTGCTATAGCTGTGCTTTGTACTTGATATGCTGCATAGAGCTTTTTATTCAGAGGATAGACTTTCTGACTTACTTTCTTTGGACTAAAAAGATCAGAAACTCTGACCAAAACAAAGGCTGTTTACTGCCCTTTGGTGGGGTAGAGAGGTCAGACATCTTATCCTTCTTAAATATGAATATGTACAACATTAGGGAGATGCTAATTATTGTTTCAAAAAAGCTAATTTACTCTTTGATCATTTAAAAGTTTTATGACGATCTTAAATTCTGCCTCATCTATAAAGGCAACAATGTTTCATTTCATTGTGTTTATTTAGCCCCTAAAGTGCCCAGAAAGGCTTTGGGTAAAGAGCAAATAAACACTGTTGTTGTCTTTATTGCCTTGAAATCGAAATCAAACTCGCTCATAAAAATTCATGTTACTTGCACCCACAGTGAAAAGATAGGAACTAGAAGAATATCTCAAATATTTCATCCCATTTTTGCTGCTACGAAAGACTGAAAAATGCTGTATCGGCTTTGGAGCAGAACACAGCTGCAAAATGCGTGAGCATGTGCCCCCACTAGAGAAACAGCGGATGACAGTCCTCCAGAGAGAAAGAGAAATAAAGAAATGTAGAAGGGAGGGAGGCAGAGAGAGGAAGGGAAAGAGGATAAGTGTAGAATAAAAAGAGAAAAGGAAGATGGCTGGTGTAAAAGAGTCAAGCAAGAAGGGAGGGATGAGTGTGTTTCAGAGGTGTCGAGCAGCTAGCAGGGGTTTCTCTCTCTTTTAGGAGATGAGACAAAGCGTTTGTACGTGTGCTAGTAGTCGTCTCTGCTTATCAGTCCGTCTATATAATCTTAGCAGTGAGGAAAGCCAGAATTCAGTGCTAACCTGTCTCTTTTCTTCTCACCATTTCTCCATCCTTCTCTAGCTCTGTGGGCCTTCATTCTCTGCAAATTTGCTTGGCTTTAATTTAGTTTTGTTGGCATTTGCATATATCCCCCTGTTCAACCTACAGCCGTTTAGTCCTGCCTACTCATGTTGAAGTTCTAAGGAGTGTTTCAGTGCTTTTTGAATGAGGCACAGAACAGAGCTAATATTTCCACCTATGAACTAAATTGCTGCTTCATTAGTGACATGAAAATGTGGGACAGCATTTTTAAAAGTTTTTATTTAAAAATTAAACACATTAAAACATTTATTTGAGAAGGATTTGAGAGCGATACCTCCCAGTAGAACCTTCGCTTCGTGCTATATCAATTAATGTCTTGGGTTTAAACAGATCATAACATAATCCTTGTGAATATCTGAGGTCTAAATGATTTACTTGTTTTTGGGGGGGGTTTGTTAACGTGGGACTACAGTTAATTTAGTAGAAAGGTCCATATAAACAAACAAGCTGTAACATTACAAGCAGGTCTATATTTGTAGCAATTTAAGAGTTAAATTAGGGGCCCTTACTCGGTTGGCAAAGCTCCAGTTTACAGTAAATGGTCAGGTAGAGTGGAACAGAGATTAACCTGAATACATTAGGTGGTGTGAATCCGGTGCAGGTTGACACAGAAGGCGATGTTCTACATTGGCATTACTTTTAGCATTGCTTATTGAAGTAGTTGTTTTTATATGTAAATGACAGCAGTGACAAAGAGCAGAAAGAAACAAGGCAGAGCCAAAAATGCAGGAAAAAAATAAGTTATGGACGATGCAGTGAAATGCTTCAAAATATCAGATATTTTCAAACTGGTGGGCTTTCAGAAACACTCACGGGAACTCAGCTAGCATTAGTTTGTAGCTTATTAACTGCCTTGATATGTCAAATTTGAATAAAAGCTTTAATCACTAGCTGACTGGCTCGGTTATCTTGTTATAGCAGATAAATAAAAAAGACGAAGGTTTTGAAAAGAAAACATCGTTTGAACACCACAGTCAGTAGCGTTTCTCTGTTGTAGCTGAGACTGACTGTCAGCTAGTCATCTAGTAAAAAGTTAGTTATTAGCAGTTTCTTTCTTTGTTCTCATATTTGATCTGGCATTTTCTGGTGTTAACTGGTGTTTCACATGTTTTATGTGGGTCAGTAGCAGTTAGGCTGAGTCATCGTAGCATGTACTGATAACTGTTAATTCACTAGCGTATACTCATGACACAATCTGCTGAAACATCTTACTTTTATCAGGCCTTATGGCTACACACCCGTTTTCAATAGGATCTTTAATGATTTGTCTGTATCCTCACAACAAAGCCAGACCAGCATTATTTAACAGAACATTATGCAAAAGCCTCCAACGAGAGTGATCCATCTGATAAACAGCACTTAAAGCTTTCATCTTCGAGAAAACGCAGTGCTGTTGCTGTGAAAGGGTGTGTAACTGTCAAAAGCTGTTACTGAGAAAAGGAAATAGACAAAGAAGAAGATGTGAACTAGAACACCAAAACCGTGAAGTTCTCAGATGAATCTAAGGTTTTGTCCACAAAGCAAGTAAAATTGGCCCAAATCCGATTTTTTTGTTATTCATATGTGACGCAGATGTGTGGCAATGTAAACAACAACAACAACAAAAAAAACTCTGAATCTGACATTTTCAGTTCTGATTTGAGACGCTTTCATATGTGGTACTAAAATCTGATCTGTATCCCATGTACGACAGAGCCTGTACAGCCAGACCAGCATTCATACGACTTTTACATCAGTCCAATTCGACATTTGTCATAATTTCGCACTGCTGAAACATAAAGATTTACGCTGATGTTTCTGTACCAAAAACTTAGAAGGCACTTCACAACCACTCTGTGTTCTAAGAGATTTACAAAAAAACGGCCGAACGCAGCCTTAGGACAGCAAGGCTGCAGCGTCAAAAAAAAAGTTTAAAGAATCAGAGGACACGAACTGAAGAAGTGGCCGTGGCTGATTAACATGCACTTTTATGGTGAATTTTAACACATTCTGGATGACGAACCTAGCTGTCCACCATTAGAACTTCATAATTGCTCCTCTGATGCCAGCAAAGATGAAGCTGAAAACTCCAGGAGCGACTAGCATTCGTTGGCAGTCATGATTGTTTACCTCCAGATGAGCCACGTGAAGCAATGTGGCGCATTGCTCTTTTGTATGCAGCTCAGATTAGGAGCTGATATTTTTAGACTTATGTCACATACAGGTCACATTTAAAAGATGTAAACAGCCAAACAAAAAAATCATGTGGATCACGAGAAACTGAAAGTGCAGCCAACTTCTAAACGTGAGCTTTGGAGGTGTTGAAAATATCCCTGCAGATTTATTTGAAAAACTGAAAACAAGGACACACTAATTGTTGTAAAATGTGCTATTATATTTTTTGACCCTGAGTAAATACAAAAACAACTCTTACTTCATGGCTATTTTGACTGGCTCTGTTAATAGCTATGAAATAGGAGTGTTGCAGCCTATTATGCTAATAATTGAGTAGTCTACTGATCGTTTTGATGAGGGTTTAAATAATCAGAGTTTTTAAAAAGGCCAAACAATAAGAATAGTTTTAACTGAACAATAACAAATCATACAAACGCTTTCAAATCTGCCTAAATAGTTTACTGTAAAGGACTTCATTACAAAAGAAACAGAAAAACACTATGTGAGAACGTCCTTCAAGCTCTGTTCTTTAGTAAGAGAAGACAGTAGCAGAATTTTTAATGTGTTCTCATCATGCAAATTACCAACTAATCAGCCCATTCATTGAAAAATTAAGTTTTAATCAGTGATTTTAATCAAGTAATTACCTGTTTGAGTACATATGACAGCCCTGTTTCAAATGCTCAGCTGTACTGAGGTGGATGTATTACTGAAAGAAATAGACACGCCTAGTAAAAGGAAGTCTGCACTTTTTAAATTCTAGCCTTTAATTCTCATTCTCAGGTTTGGAGCTGAGCGCTGCTGCAGTTCTAATAAATCCAGTCGCCACCACCATCTGTCTTCTGTTTCAGTGGAGGAAGTGTGTGTGTGTGAGTGTGTGTGTGTTACACTGAAATGTATTAATGTCATGTCCTGGTAGCGACTCTCAGACAGCATCTCTTTGAAATGAGCACTTCAGCAGCATGCAAGGGTTTTTTTTTTTTTTTTAATAAGAAAAATCCAGTTTTTATTAGAATTTAGGAAGTAGAAAACGTGAGCTCTTTCCAATCAATATGTGGTTTTTGTATTAAAATTTTTTTTTTTTTTTTAAATCATGAAGCTGAAAATTTTTCATACAGATTTTAGAACTGCATGGACACACAAGTCTGATCTTTTCAAATAAGATCTGATCCACTTTCATGTGTGGTCCTAGACTGAATATATATCCATTTTGTGGCCTATTGAGAACAGCCAGATTGGAATTAGTGTGTTTTTTTTTTTTTCTCATCACTGTGCAGGCGCGTATCATCCTGTGCAGCTTAGCAGCTGTAAGTCCTTACTATTAAATGCCGGAGAAGCATTAAAGCATCTGAGCTTTATTCACCTTTCCCCTTAATCATGAACAGCTGAAAGCTCATCAGAGCTAAAGATCTTTGCGGTGATGGATTGTGCTGCTAGATCATTCATTTGTTGTTATTGCTGTTCATGACGTAGTTTTACTCAGGATTGGAATGAGGATCTGGGGCTACTGCAGATCGTGAGAGACCCAATTTTAAACACTGGGTATAGGAGTGGGCAGTATATTAAAATACATTACACATTTTTTACAACACATACTGCACATCACTGTGTTTTTTGTTTTTTCTTTCTGTGGTTTGAGTAGAAGGAACAGGTAAGATGCAGAGGAAGATGGTTAATCTAGGCCAGTTGTGTCTAATAGTTACTGTAAGCTACTGTTCTGAAATATATCAGTATATCAGTACATAATTCTGAGAGTATGAAATGGTACAGATACTCATTTTCTGCAGTATTGTTTCTTTCCGTATAGGCCACACTTTCCTGCTCACTCTTATTTGCCACAGGCTAGCATATACACAGTATGTCTGCAGCTGCAGTCGTGCCTCCTCTCGCTTATGGTGCAGGATGTTTTACTAAAATGGCGACTTTAGCAAGTTCACAGCTTTACAGACAAAGAAAGCAAAGAAGAAGAAGTCGCTGTCTCGACGTACTTTGGCTTCAGGACAAGTCAGAGGAGTTAAGCAAGCCAAAATGCAAACAGTACTACAGACCAGGCTGGAGTGTGGACCACAAGTGGCCGACACACCCTCTGGTGGTCCTTGAGGCCAGTAGTGAGGAGGAGTGGTCCATAGTGGTCCAGTGGTTGTACTTTGTCATAAAAAACAGTGGAAAAATGACTTAATAATGAGTAAGAAATCTAAAATGTTCTTAAACAGTATAAATACAGTAATGCAACAGTGGTGCACGGTCAGCTTCATGTCTTTAGAAACAAAATACACTGTCCTAAAGTTTCAGTCACTCATTTGCGAGTGAAAAATGTAGCTCAATGTTCGCCTGATTTCTGGTATACAGCAAGCTTATGTTTGCCTAATCTGTTGACATTTGATGTTCAGTCATATACATAGCATGTTCTGCCACCTGAAAATTGCTTTATCAAACCTTTACAACACATTTTTTGTGGGGCTCCATGCTTTCTACACATAAAAAAGAGGACCTTGAGGTGGCAAGGCTGGGAACCCCTGCTACAGACATTAATACAAAATAATGATCTGAACGCTTCCATACTGGTGAAGCACCTAAAAGACCGACACACTCGCCTGTACAAAGAGTTTTGAGAGCTAAGCTAACCTGAAGCAGCCACTAAGTGTTCAGTAATGTCCTCAGCATTTATTTCAGCAACTGAACACACGTGGTGTTAACTGCCAGTATCGAGCACTACTCAAATGGAGAGCACCACTTTCATTTTAGAGCTTCTTGTAGCGCTTTCTGAATTTCTGTGCTTGCACTTAAACACAGCGCCTAATTCAACACTGCCTTTTTAATGAGTCTGAAAATTCTAAGTGTGTGATTAATTATCACTGTCAGCGATATTAATTTCTGAGAGCTCTCGGATGACCAGAAAGCCCAGAGGCTGTTTGAAAATTAAGAGCAGACTTCTCTGAGAGCAGGAGTGATAACAATAGTGAGATTTATGGAGCCCATCACGGCCATTTGAGAGAGAGAGAGAGAGAGAGAGAGAGAGAGAGAGTAACTGGCAGAAAGTATGTGATGAAAGAGAGTGAGTGAAGGAGAGAAAGCAGAAGCAAGTGGTGAGAGAGAGAGAGGGTAGCCATCAGGGAGCGAGCTAAATTGCTTTGTGTTTTTCATGGCTGAGTTTGCCATCAGTAATAATTACCAACAGCTCTCAAAAGTGCATTTATTTTTATGCTGCCATGAATTCTGTTATCTTGTGCCAGTGAAGGCTTCTGTCTGATTGAGTTGTGTGTTTGGTTTTAGCTTGTTTGTTTGTTGTGTGAGGTGGGTTTGGTGTTGTGTTGCTTCCTTCTTCACTGTGACAGTATGAATTCCACTCTTATATTGCAGCCAAGTGAAGCATTCGGTTTGTTTTTCCTTCTGGACAGTAGCCTTTTTTTTTGGTTACAGCATGTTTTGTTAATGTATTTAATAGTGATGAGACAAAAATTCAGGTCCAGAAAGTAAAAATCCTCCCACATTTTTGTCCCAGCTGCCTTGCTGCTGGTTTGAGGTAATGAGAGAAAGCAGATGGAACAAAATCCTGGAGAGCATTTTTACTTCTTAAACCTCAGTGTCCATCTTGGTTCAGGACACACTGGGCCAAAAACCGAATAGAGCTTACAAAAGCAGTTTGCACAAAGTAAATCTACTAAAAGGATTACTGAATAGGCTACAGTAGGTAGAGAGAAATGCAGCATTCTCCACACCAAATAATGGATCATCTAAGGCAATGCATTCTATTATTTCTTACTTTATGTTTTGTAGTTTTTGGCTTCTTTGTGAATTTTGTGTTATTGGAGAAACTTAGACTACAGATCATGTTGATGTGCTAGCAGGGGCTTTCCTTCTGATGTTTTGCTGTATTCTGTGTATTGAATGGGATGTTGTATTTACAAGTGGTAAACCTGTAATGAAGAAGTCTTAAGTGTTGTGTCCCCTCTTGACATTTAGGAACAGTATATTTACTCACTATTCTAATCTCATTTTCATTACCATTAAAATCATTTGTGAAGTTGTAGATTTTGACACTTTATTGTATGCCTACTTACATTTTTGCAGCAATAGGCATTGTTTTGGGGTAAAACCAGAAAGTGACACTTTTTAACATTTTGGTGGCTGAAATTTAGGTGTACACTGGTATTTAAATGATGGAAATAATATGGAAAAATATTAGCATAGCGCATCGGTGTTGTTTAACCTCAAAGCATAGGCCTTTCTGTTCTTCTAGATACAATAAATATTGTAAACATCTGTCTTATGCTGATCATTTTTTAAGCAAATATTCTGTGGTCAAAAGTAAGCAGACACATGTCACACATATCGGAGCTGTTTAGAAATTCCATTCCATAACCATTCCAAAAGCATTAAAAGGGGTTGACCCCCTCCCCCTTTGTGCCTGTAACAGCTTCAACTCTTGGGGAAGGCTTTCCACAAGATTTTGGAGCATGTCTGGGGGAATTTGTGCCCATTCCATCAAAAGGTCATTTGTGAGATGAGATGCTGATGTTGGACAAGAAGGCCTGGTTCCAGTTCATCCTAAAGGTGTACACCTGGGTTGAGGTTGGAGTTCCTCCACACAAAACTCATCAAGTCATGTTTTCCTCTTAGTAAAGGTCTTCTTTTTGAGTTGTGTATGTGCACAAAAACAAACAAAAAAATGCATTACCCCTCAGTGGAACTAAGGTGCTGAGCCCAAACCCTGAAAAACAGCCCCAGATCACTATCCCTCCTCAACCAAATTTACTGTTGGCACTGTGAAGGGAATGCTATTCTTCTGGCATCCACCAAACCCATATTCGACCATCAGACTTTCAGATTGAGCAGCATGATTCATCACTCCAGTAGCAGAGTGCTTTACACCACTTCAGCCAACGCTCGACATTGTTCATTGTGATCTCAGGCTTGTGTGCGGCAGCTCGACCATGGAAACCCATTTCATGAAGCTCCCGCTGCACAGTTCTTGTGTTGATTTTGCTTCCAGTTAAAACTTCAGTAATAAATGACACAACAGGTGAGAGACGATTTTACGCTACTGCAGCAGTTGATGCTGCCCTCTGTGGCTGAACTGTTTTTGCTCCTGGAAGCTTGTGCTTCTTAATAATAGTACTTACAGTAGACCAGAACAGATCTAGCAGAACAGTAACTTCACAAACTGACTTGTGGCAAGGTGGCATCCAGAAAGAGCCACATTTAAAGTCACTGACCTCTTCAGTATGACCTTACTGCCAGTGTTTGTCTTTGGAGATTGCGTGTGCTAGATTTTATACATTATTAAGTAGTGGGTGTGGCTGAAACACCTGAACTCAGTAATTGGGAGGGATGTCCACATAATTTGTCCATATGGTGTATTTGTAATCTCTGAAATCATTCCAGTATAATAGTGCATCTCTAAATAATGGTAGTCTTGCCTCCTGGATAAATTGAGATATTAGAACTTGAATTCTTATCATGCCCAGTATTATTGTTAACCTTAATATTAGTCTTTTTCTAAGAGTGTTTTATGCAAGATATTTAAGTATTAATTTGGGGACGCTGTAAAATTGGATTTGGGCTAATCATATTTTAATTTGTGATGTGGTGTCTCATGCTTTGTGCTATGTTTGTGTGTGCAGGACGTCTAACAGCAGTGCAACGCTGTCCTCATGTGTGTCGATGGAGCCCTGTGTCCCAGATGAACTCTTCCAGTCACACAGCCACGCAGAACACACTTTCAGGCGAATGGAGACCTACCTCAGGACCCGCAAGCTGTGTGACGTGGTCCTGCTGGCTGGAGATCGCCGAATACCTGCACACAGGTAACAAACACTTCACACAGCTGAAACTACAGTTGATTTTATGCCCTGTTTTACATTATGTGTGCACTGATGTACGTCATCAGTAGTTCTGGGCCTTAGACATATGTATTACCTTTTACATACCAGCGTTCTGCATCACATGGTCACTTAGGTGTTGCTTGGCCACTGCTGCGGTATTGCTAAGTGTGTATGTTTGTGTACGTGTTGCATCTATGCACACAACTTGGAACATGACACCTTTTTATGAACCCATCCATTTGACAGGTGAGCAAAGATTGCCCTGTTAGATTTAACAGCTTTGAATAATCTACTTTAGGTTTAAGCTCTGGAATTCACCTGTAAAGAGTACATTTGTTGTTTTAAAGGATAAATCGACATGAAGACCAGAGAGCAGCCAGTGTTAGGAAAGTATGGCATTATGAAGCTGAGAAAAGGAGGAAATTTGAAAAGACCCATCCCATAACCGGAGTATCTAGCCAATACAACAATTTGGAACATCCTTAAAAAGAAAGAAATCACTACTGTACTAACAACCAGACATCAAACAGTTCAGCCAAGGAAAACAACAGCAGTTGGTGAAACATTGTGAAGAAAAACCCAAAAACAACAGTCAGTGACATTGCCAAGAACCTCCACAGAGCAATGGTGAGGGTATCACAATTCACCCTTCGAAGAAAACCTTAAGAGCAGGAATAAAAAGGCATACCACAAAATGCGAAACACTCATCTGCAGTAGGAATTGGAAGACCAGATTGGAATTCATAAAGAAATACATGAGCCCCGAAAGTTCTCAAACATACTTCTAGAGACTGACAAGACCAAGATTAACCTCTACCAAAATGTGGAGAAAGAAAGACTCTGCTGAAGATCCAAAACCTATGAGCATATGTACGTCAAGCAAGGTGGAGGTAGTGTCAAACTTGGGCTTTCATGGCTGCTTCTGGAACAGGCTCACAAATCTTTATAGATGATGTAACTTATGATGTTAGCAGCTGAATGAATTCAGAAGTCTACAGAAACATTGTCCTTTCATTTTGCAGCGAAGTGTGTTCAATAAACACAATTAAACATGAATATATTACAGAGGAGCAAGTATGTTTTGTTTTTCAAAGTAGTTGATGTCTTGTGGCCTAGTTTGAAGAACAAAGTTTGATTCCAGATTTCTCCTGATTGCTCTCAGACGTTGTATGGATTTGTCCATTGTTGGCACGCTTGATTTAACATAATAGTAGGATGGTATTCAAACACTAGTGGGCTGCCAAGAGGAGAGGCTTGGAAATGGTTAAATGGACACATTGACATGCATTACAGCTGTGCTCAAAAGCTAGGCTGTGGTCCAGGTGGGCAGCATTTCTAACTGCTAGGCTGTTCCAATCAGACAGATATTTTTAATGGAGCCAAGAAATAAAGCCAACATTCTGATAGTATTCCTGACAGTATTCTGTTGCCCATAATCCTTACACACATTTGATCTGATTCAGAAGAAAGTTCAAGAGAAGCACTGACAAATAAAACCAGCTGCTATAATTTGTTTAAAAAGGTCAGTAAAAAAAAAAAAAAAAATATTTACAGTCTGCTGTGCTTCAACAGTGCAAACACAATAGGCTTCGACTTGGAGGCCCCCAGTCATCCACAGTTCGATGTCTCAGATTAAAAAGTCAGATTTCTGAAGCAGACAAAAATGTAGTCGTCAGCTGCAAGTGAGATAGAATTCTGCATGCTCATTAAATAAAAACAGCTACAGAAGTGAGCAAGTTAATGGTGTGATGTGATCGGTTTTAGAAAGTTGTAACTGTTTTCATGTGGACGGGAGGCAAAAATATCCAGATATGTGTGGACGGTGCGTAAGAGGGTGTATTTTTAATGCAGGATGTGAAATGCGCCTGCTGGCTCTGAGTTTACGTTTATTGTTTGCAGGACAGTATTTAGGTACAAAACAAATTGTTTCGCCTGCCACATATTGGACACAATATTATACATATATTACACAAACAGTACACAGTTTCCACAATTAGTATTTTATTTTATTTTTTTTTAAGTTAAATATAAATGAACTGTGTATTAAAACATGTAGAAAAAATTATTGTAGAGAACGGTTTGCAGCAGAGGTTGTTGTACTTTTCACTTAAAACATTAATAGAATGTGTCGTTTGGCCAGGGAGTGCCCAGACTTGCATATAGCTGTAAGTTCTCGTGGCATGACGCTAGAGCGTTTACAAAGAGTTTAAAAGATCCCTTTGAGAGAGACCCACGCAGAGGATCGAGAGAAAGAGTTCATAGAGGATGACATAACAGTGGAGTAGTGTGAACCCTTTGCAATCGACTGGAACACCATAGCAATGGCCTAGCAACCACCTGGGACACCATAGCAACAACCCACAGCAGAACTTACAAATACATGCAAAGTTTGGGCACACAGAATGCAGATTACACATTTGGACGATTTTTGATTGAACAGAAGTAAACACATCTCTACAGAACAGCATTTTCCTACTGAGTGAAGAAAGAGAAAGAGTATGTAGTGTACAGACAAAGAGCTGTCTCTTACTAAAGAGAAAGGTCCACAAAATGTGTGTATAGTGGAAAGTCTTGGCACAGTGAACTGTGAGGGGAAGATAAATCCTTCAGGATGTGAGTTTGGACGAGCTCAGAGAGAGAAAAAGAGAAATAAGAAAAAGAAAGAGGAGAGTACAGAGAGAACAGATGCAGGCACATTTTGCATTCAGTACCTTCTGTTTTCCTTTCACTCCTGAGTCTATTACCAAACTACACACACACACACACACAGACCTGCTTGTGCCTTGCCAGTGAGGAGTTTGGCATCAGAGATGAAAATGCATTTTCAACAGCTCTGCATTTTTTTCTTCCTGCATCATCCTTTCTTCATGGCTTGCTTTGTATCGCTTTCTTCTCCTTTTCTTCTCCATCTCTCTTTCCTGAAGTTTATGACCTAGTTAGTACGGTCTAATTGGAGGGCTGCCTTGGGCAGGTATGAAGGGGTTTGCTTGTGTTAACAGATAATGAGACGCATTCACTCTACCCTGATACGGCTGTGAAACTTTCACAGAGTGAGTTGCTTTTGGACCAGAGTGACTGTAAGCAAACTGCATTTATTTTCTTTCAGCTGCAGCCTTTGGTTGTGTGTGCTGTGAGTGTCCAGCTGGATAGAGTTAAGTTAGTTTGCTCCATAATGGAA